>NC_142188.1:29540000-29840000 GCF_026936395.1 Plectropomus leopardus
TTATTGTATTAACACTTATTAATCAATTAAAAACTCTAAGTACTCAAAAACAAACATCTGCAACAGTTTTGTAGAAAAAAGAGCTGCTGTTTAACATTAAATACAGCCCATTCTTATTCCAAAGTCTGAATGTAATGTTTTTTTCTACAGCTTACCACGTGCCTCTTTTCCTAAACTTAACATAAGAACGTGGTGTATAATCAAGATAGATTGGGTAGATAATGGGGCCAAAGATGTATCCCTGAGGTGCTCCCTAAGAAAACTTTGTCAGTGTTTCCTTATGAAGACCAGAAAGAAGTGGTTACTCATGACATGGCTGCACTTAAATAAAGCAAAACATTATTCTACAAAATCGCCTACTCAAAATAAATTGTTCAGTGCTGTCTCAATGCTGTGCAAGACTATAAAACAAGTGTTTTAAAGAGATCATGACTGCTTGTAAAGTTAGTTGCTGTTTTGTTACTATGCTCTCTGGATCTTTTCACAGGAATAGCAATTTGGACATTGGTCTATTAGAGGGGTCAAGAGAAGGTTTCCAGAGGAGGTGTTCAACCACAGCAGTCTTAAAATAAACTGACAGAGCCCGCAGTTATTATTTAACTCATATTAGAAACCTTTGGTTTGAGTATCACAAACACATACAAATGTGTTATGACAAAAAACATCTACAGGTCAATTGGTGAGTCCAGCTTTTTATGGACGGAGTCCTCTTTTATTGCCTTTTGGGAGCCACTTTGGTAGGTTGATTTTAAAATGTGGACTTATTGTGTCATATGTAACATTTGTGACTCTTGACAATACCACCTATAAATGTAATCTATGTAACCTATAATGTATGTAATGTATGTAACCTATAAATTTCCTTCTCACTCAGTAGAACCTTGCAGTTCAACGTTTGATTTTTCCTTGATTTTTATGAGTGCTATACCTTTATTTCTCCAAGTAGTACAAGCATGTGTATGTATGTGGTGAAAGTATACCTTTGTCCCTGGCAATGCTCCAACCAGGCCTGTGTCTGTACTCGAGGATTAAGTGTCTCTCAGCACCTGCACCCCACCGCTGACTCATGGACACACTCATACAAAAAATCTCCACTGGTTGCACAAGTCCAGGCCTGTTAAAAGTGTTGCAATCGGTGTTAACACACGTACACAGGTCGCAAAGTGTCTCAACACACAAACACTCAAACACAAGTATGATAACCTATATAGATTTGTAGGGATACTTGAATAGGGTCTTGTAGTGTAGACACAACATGCACAAGTACATGCAGATGCACACATAAACAGATGCTGACTTGACACATCTCCACTCCCTGTGACACAGCAATAACGCGTTGATGTGTTCTGCATGCATTCAAACAGAGACATGTGACACAAACAAGCAAGAGTGGTTTAAGTCAAACTGTCAGAGCACATATTTAGCAGGTCTTGTAGCAACCCTCCTGGGAGAAGGCCAGCCCCCGCTGTTATGGAAAAGTTTAACAGAGTTTGGAGCGAGTCTCATCTGACTCAGACATGTCTGATATCTGTAACACTTTGCACAGTTTATCTCACCAGTTACACAGTTACTCTCACTCTGCCTGAATGTTTGCTGAAGTTTTATCTGCTGCTTTTTCTAAATCTCAATAAGGTACAATAGACAAGTTTCAGTTTCTATTTACTTTCACTTTCTTTTTCATGCTTAACATATAGAATGGAAACAGAATAGAAAAGCTAGCCTAGCTTTGTAAGAAGATGCCAATATTCGCCTTCCGGGATCTCTAAAATCACAATTTGTGGTTTTACTGAAGGTAATGTACAGGACTAGTTCTTTGCGAACAATAGCTGGGTGCATGGTTGAGAAGGCACTCTATGATGTCCCTGTGCCCGGCCAAGAATTAGAGTTCTGCTGGAATAAGTCCTAAAACCGGGAAAAAGTTAGAATTTTGGCATTTCCGGTTCCCTCATCTCAGAGTCAGTGGGTTTTTTTTTAGTGTTTTTTGAGTTAGAAGCCAGAGTTAACATCTGTGGGTAACCTAAGGTTATGAGACTTTCACATTGGGATGTGCCATTTAAAAAACACATCAGTAAATACTCCAATTGGGAACTTTGAAACTTTTATGCATCTTAAAAACTGAACAATACATTAAAGTACCATAAACTGTTGTTTGCCACAGAGCTTATTTCCTGCAGTACTACAAAATCCAATGGTAAAATCCCATTGAATTTTGTCAAGGGAACCGGGGGTATAGTAACTTCCGGGTTGGTTCACAAAAAAAAAAAAAAACAGAATTCCTGAGGACTTTACAACCCAACACATCTTTGTACAAATTAAACAAATAATACAGAAAGGCAATGGTTAGTGGGTTTTAGAGGTGCTAGTTGTCATGTTTTTGTTGTTTTTTTACCTAGCAAGCTGTTTTCCCCTGTTTTTTGCGCTAAGCTAAAATAACCAGCTGTTGGCTCCTACTCAGTATTAATGGGGCATATATAAGAGGGTTATCGATCTTCTCAGCAAATTTTCAGCAAAAAAAAAAAAGAATTATATTTCTCAAAATGCTGAGCTATTCCTTTAATGTCTTGTAATGTTCAAGGTTTTCAGCTGTAACATCTCTAGTCTGTGTGAGGATTTAATTAAGGCCTATGGGCTCCCTGTGTGCAGTGTTGCATTTCAAACACTCTGCAGCCATAAACCGCGTTGTTCCAGGACCCCACTCTGAAACTCTCAAAGTGGGGTCGTAACACAGGACAGAAGTCCAACCATTGCACCTGATTTGTGTCAGAGGAAGATGGTTACTGGAATAGCACTTGGTTTAAGTCATGTGCATTACTGTCTTTATTTGAAGAGGCCACAGGGAGATTCTGACGCATTCTGGCGCTCCAACAGAGAGCGGCAATGAGAAACAGACGTCGACTGAGTGGAGGGTGGAGTGGAGGTAAAGAAGGAGGGAGGGGATCATCGAGAAAGTGTGTGAGGGAATTAGATTTCTGACACGTTTTTATGGTTGCAATACAATTCCACTTACATGTGATAAAAATACCTTATGCTTAACCAAGCACTAGTAAAGCCAGATAAAGATGAAAGTGTCTCACATTTGGAATCAAGTTCCGGCATGGCCAGAAAATACGAAAAGGGAAAACAGTGAGCAGAGCAGCAGAGCAAAAGGCAGTAAAATCAAGGTCAACAAGACTGTAACTCATTTTGTTGGCTTGGTGTCTGATTTGGCAGTGCTAACCTGGAAGATCCCAAAGAACCCAGAGTTCCAATTAATGTCCAATGGGTGGATCTGCATCCAAGGGGGACGCATTCATGTCCCAGTGTCCCATACAGGCTTGACTTCCTGCTGTCCAAGCAGAATGAATGGAGTGTGAAAAGACCATCTGGAAAAGAGAGGTGATCCAGGAGAAAAAAAGAAGGGACAGAAGGGGAAAGAAGTAAGCTGGGATATTTATCTTTTCCGTCAGAGGTAGAGCATAGAGGATCCTTAGAGTCACAAATGATGTCTTGTTGCACAGCAATAATATTGAAAACTGCATCATCATCATCATCTCTGATTTAAATGCTGCTTTTGATTCAACAGATCATAATATCATATTAGACTGTTTGAAGAAGTTGTTTTGAATATCTGATAAAGCTCTGGAATAGTTTTACTCCTATTTATCTTATCAGATAGTTTTTTTAGCCCGTTGCTGGTAAAGTGTCTGACTGTGCCTCTTTGGCCTATAGAGTTCCTCAAGTGTCATTCCTGGGACCCATCATATTCTCCCTTTTCATGCTTCTTTAAAGGCACATTATTAGTTAGTTTGGTTTTGTCTCTTATCATCTCTACCCTGATGATGCCCAGTTTTACATATTTGTGAAACCTGGTAAACTTTACTTTTTGCCATTGTACATAAGTGTCTTTAGGGACAAAATTTTAGGAAATTGGGCCCATCAACATATCAGTGAATTGTCAGTATTGCTGAACTGATGTAGGCCCACAAGACCAAGCTTTTTTTTCATGATATCTCACGAGCACCTTGAGGAAATTTCCTTAAATTCAGCACAAATGTGCACTTGGACCGTTAATAATTAGACTACATTAGAATTTAGTGGTCAAAAGGTCATGGTAACTTCGACCTTGTGTCAGTCTAATTCTCATGAACGTAATATGTCAAAAAGGCCTTTCGGGAGTTTCTTAAAATTTGGCACAAATATCAACACGGATTCGAGAATGTACCGAATAGAATTTGGTGGTTGGAGGTGAAAGGTCACTGTGACGTTACAAAACATGTTTTTGGCCATAGAACTCATATACTTATAATGCACACACAAATGTTTAACAGGATATAATGATAAATTGAAGACATTTTTATATTCAAAAGGTCAAAGGTCAACTTCACTGTGACATCATGATGTTCTGCAAAAACCCTTTTTTGGCTATTACTTAAAGTGATATCTCAGGAACAAAAGAAGAGACATTTGATCAGACACTGAACTGGCGACACTAATCTTGGGTGCCCACCTTGAAACTGTGCTGATTGTAGAGATCTCCTGTGCTGTCTGTTGGGATGAAGTGTGTGAGGCATCCATGTTTTCACAGATATGGATGTAAACTGCGAGTGCAACTTGACTGGTGCGCGGAGACATACTGTACAATAACACCTGTACAATAACCTCAACATATAAAGGAATATTCCATCCTTATCCAAAATCAACACCTCTGGAGATGATTTTCACTGGACAGGAAGGGTATGCAACATTTTTATCTGAGAAATTGCTATGGCTGTCTAACGAATGTAGTGGAGTAAAAAAAACAATATTTACCTCTGAGATGTAATAAAGTGAGGTTATAAAGTAGCAACAAATGGAAATACTCATGTAAAGTACAGGTAACTCAAATTTGAACTTAAATACAGCACTTGAGAAAATTCACTTAGTTGCATTCCACCACTGGAAGCAATACTGACGTCAATCAACTTTACCAACTACCCATATGTGCATGGGTACAAATTGCTTGTTTTGATGAACCAGGTCAAAACCAGCCACTTGTGAATGAGTTAAGTTAACCCTGCTTTGCTTCCATGGTATATTGACCTAAAGTGATTTTTAGTGTGTACTTACTGTTCTTTCACTATGTGGTTGTCAGTCTGCCATTGATGTGTTTATCCAAGCATTCCATCTCAAAAAGTGTCAGATTTGATTTGTTGGCTGTAAGAAGTGGCTACAAAATTGAGAAAGAGAAAAGTGGTCAATGGGAGAAGAAAGCAATGATGATACAAATGGGAACAGACAGAAAGGGTAACAGACCCCGGTCAAATAATCTCCAACATTTACTTTAACCTGCTTGGACTACCAGCAGGTTAGGTGGGGTTTACACCATTAAAACAGCTCAAATAGTGTCAAGTCAAGTTGCCAGCCACAGAAAAGTTCAACAAACTGACTTTCAAATACTTTCAAATGATTGTCTAATAGTTCTGGCACTCGTCGTATTGTTCTATGTGGCAAATCCCACCCATCTGGCACTGAGGCAGAGCCAACACAAATCATAAAAATTATCGTCAAAAATTACTTGGCTAAGGTTTTAAGGCCCCTGGTGGGAAGGGGGGGAATAAGAGATGGAAAAATAGAAGAGTTCTCCTTTCTGCCATGAGTCTCTAGCTCCCCCAGTGGGGCTACTGAGGCGTCTCTCAGGCATTCTGCATCCGTTTGTCATGTTCTTATCTGTCATCCATTAAACATAATGGAGAGCAGATGCCCTGGAGATGGATAGCTAACCATAACACCCACCCACACACACGTACACACACTACGACACACACACAGACATCTGCAGCATCCATAGAACTAACTATCTAATTACATAACACTTGCCTCGCTCCCTGTGGAACACTGGCAACCGTGCCAGGTTTCCCAAAATCAAGAGATGCTGGGGTGATATGTGACACCCACATGCATAAATATACAAAACGACAACCGAAATGTACACTCACGCACATTAAACAGAAGGAAGTGCATACAAACACACGTTCTGCACAAATATACGAAACTGATTGAATGATCACAAGCAGAAACGCACGCACAGGATCGGTCACACATTCAGATGCAATGATGTAGTGATGGGGAAATGGAACAACAATTAGCGCAACGCCTTGGGAGAGCAACGCCTAAGAACTGCTGAGGACGCACAGCCAAGAATAGACCGTCAGAGAGAGGAAGGGAAGAGGAGGGAAAGAGGGGAAAATGTGCACTGTCACTGGGACCGAACCACCATCGAGCCTCGTCACCTGCCAAGAAAAACAGCCATCACCAACAACATAGAAGGAGGAAGAGAAAGAGAGAAACAGACAGGGAGGGATGGAAAGAGAGGAGGGGAAAAATACAGATGGAGAGAGAAACAGAAGCAAAGGGACAAATAAAAAGGTGCAAAGGAAAGAATAGGGAAGCCAGTGTGAAATAGATAGTTTGCAGTCAGTGTGGAGGTTAAGGCGAGAGGGACGGGGTAATTGGACGGCCCCCTGAGGGCGATGATGATGATGCATGGATGCTGATTGAAGGTGAAGGGCCGACGCCGTGGAGACGGGGCCAAAGTGGCTGTTCGTTTCCACGTAAACCAACATTGTTATGAGTACAGTTTGTCCTCTGATGTCATCCTCCTGCTTCTCATGGCCAGGCCTTTAGCCATACGGTCCAGCCGTCTGCTGGTAAGACACACAGAGTGACACAGTAACACTGAAACACACGCACTGAGGCCTTAAAGAGTAAAAAAGCGTACCCAAAATGAAAATAATCACATATTAACACTCACAATTCACCAAAATACACATAAAAAGTTCATACAAACACACACTTTAACATGTAAAGGTGTGAAACAGTAACGAAGACCTTATGAATACAACACCGCAGCATCACTCACTACTTGGACGACTTATTATTTTACCATGAACCAACAAAGTGATGATGATACAAGAGGCTCCGTTTATGGAAAAGCAGTGGGTAAGCTGCTGAAAAGTATTAAGACCTTTCCCCCTCCTTCTAAATGGAGACTCAAGAGTCTGAGCAGAGGGTGAGTAAGCCGGCTGTCTCACTCCAGGCTCAGCTCGCGTTGACCGATTAGATCTCCTTCTGGGTTTGGCGAACGCTGACGGATTCTGTCACCATTGGCAAAGTGGGTCTCCACATGCACAGTCACTAGTCTCCACCCTGCAGTGTCTGATCACACACACAGTAAGCACATACTCACACTGCTGGCTATTGGGTAGCATGAAAATTGTAGCATGAATCTATCTGATTGAATATAACGCAGCATATTGTTCTAATATAATAAAAGAACATACCAATGTATAGAGTCAGCGTTCCCATTAATGAGAGAAAATAGGCCTACAAATTCAGACCAATATTCTTTATGCTAACATTATAGCGTATGTAAGTGATCCCATGCAATTGGTATTGTTCAGAGACAGCTTTTTGGAATACTTTCATACAAAACAACCACATAGAGTTTGTTGCTATGTGCAATCAGATAGCCAGCCAAGTTGCGTATCAGTACACCAAATGTGGATAGAAAAAAAGAAAGGAGGAGTTCTTTCTGAGATGTTTGCATGTACAGGAACAACTGTACCGAGTGATGTCATCTGATACTCAGGATAAAAAGCAGATTGATGAAGGCGTGACCAATGACTTTACAAGATCTTCATCCACTTGATCATTTTTGAAATTTCACATTGGGTAGAATCAGATGTTAAGTCAGGAACTCAATCTGCAAGTTACAGATTACAGCTTTAGTAATTTAATAATTTTCAATAGTAGTTTTCTATTAATTTTTGAACAATTTTGAGCAGTGGTGTCACATAAGGAAGTAATACTTTGAACAGCTCTTAAGTATTTTTTGGAAATATCTGGTGCCTTAAGTTGAACCAGTGTTGGACAGACTCTGGCACGCCATTCATCATAAGTCTTGCATCAGTCCCAGAACCAGCCATACTGGATTTAGGCCTCTGTTGGTCCCATTTTGGGCTCCTGGGAATCTGACATCAGCTTCTGCGAGAAACAACATTAAGCTTAACTGGGTAGTTCATATCTGTTTATTTTTGATGTCATATATCATGTAATGTTTACCTTCCAAAACTACCAGATTAGCAACATCAACATATCATGGATGATTATGAAGTATTTTTTCCTATAGCTAAATATGTCCAACAGGCCAATATACCCAAAAACGGTGTGCTCCATTACACCAGAGAGGAAATCCCATTTGCTGAAGTGTACCAGCCAGAGTATACAGCTACTGAACTCTGCTGTAGGTGAGGCCAAACATGACTTGACCTGCTCCACGCAAGGACTATTAACACATGACTGGATTTGTTCTTGTTTAATTACACTGGTTGATCTGCAAACAATCGCAGCAGGTTTATTTTGGCTAATGTGTCACCACTGGCTCTGAGTCATGCTATGACAGATGAGGTGAGCCAGGATCTTCAGATAATTATACGTATAGATTGTGTGATTTGAAGTTTCCTTTGTTTTGTTAAGTTGTTAATGTTGTCATAGACGGGGACCAAGAGAGGATCATATTGCTGGAGTGTATTGTACATTAGATGAATAACTGAAGGCGGTTCAGTAAGGGTCCAAACCTTTTTACAGTAGGAGCCTGAGGGCAGCAGTTGAATGGGAAGGATCAAACACTCATACCTGATGGTTGCACTACAGAACCACAGTTACATATCTGGGGATTTGAATGAGCAGCCACTATATTTGCAGGTTGGCCTGGTGTTAAGGAATGCCGACTTGTGAATGGGGTCATATGTGCAGTCCCCTCACCACCCCAAGGGAAGTAAATCCCCATTAGGATGCTCCTTCGCAGGACACTTTGAGTAGGAATATCTGCAGCTGGAGCACCAACGTGACCCACCCTCTGGCTACATGAGTCTCCAACCATACCTACATGTCAGTCTACGATCAGCCCCCTTTTCTCCTGGGTCTGGAAACAGAAGCCCCGACAAAAATACTAAGTGAGCATTTAGCTAGATATGATGTATTACATTAAAAAATGGAAAGTTAGAGTAAGGATAATGAGAGGGCTACATCTTGTTAAATATTTTAATGCTATCTAAGCAATTATCTAGCTATGAAGTATTACATTAAAACAGAAGTGGTTAAGTTGCGGCATGAGACTGTTATCATCTCTATCAACATCATCATAGAGAGCAATTACTGATTTCACACCTGCTGTTATTGTAATATGACATGCATCTGTTTCTATTGTTCTGTGCCCCCCCCCCCTCCTCTCTCTTTCTCTTTCCTTTTTGCCATGATTGTATTTCACTTGCTATTTACGACATCTATTGCTCGTCTGTCCGTCCTGGAAGAGGGATCCCTCACTATCCTCTACCGCTCTTCCTGAGGTTTCTTCCTCTTTTTTTTCCCCGTTACAGGGGTTCTTTTTGGGGAGTTTTTCCTTGGGTGATGTGAGGGTCTAAGGGCAGAGGGATGTCGTACACTGTAAAGCCCTCTGAGGCAAACCTTGTTTTGTGATAATGGGCTCTATAAATAAAACTGACTTGACTTGACTTGACTAAGTTAAGGATAATGCTGTGTTCACAATGCATACGTCAAAGTCAGCAACATGAAATATCAAACATTTTAGCTGTGGTTATTTAGCTTAGTTAGCTGATGCATTAGCTTTCTGTGCATTGCGGTGCACACAGGAAAACAATGGGTTGATGTTAAAATGAGGATCACACTTATGTGAAAAGCTTATTTTTTTGGACTAAAAAATGATGTTGAGTCGAGGTGCTTTGTGGAAAGTAGCAGGCACAAGCCTGTGACAACATCACAACAGCACTGTGGCAACACCTCCACAGCTACTCAGCGATTACGTAACTATTAACGTAGCTGTGCATTGTCACTTGCAGTGTGATCACAGCAATAAGGGCAATGGAGAGAAAGCTACATCTCATTATTTTTGCTAATGCTAAGTTAGCAATAAGGGAGCTATGAAGTATCAAGTTAAAAGAGAAAGGGAAAGAAAAATGGTTAGGGAAAGAAAAATGGGAATTCCACATCATATTTTGATGCTTATGCTAAGTAAGTGATTAGCTAACTATAAAGTACTGGGCTGTAATGGAGGCGGTTAAGGTTAGGGTAAGGGTAATGGGAATGCTACATCTCGTTATGTATGCTAATGCTAAATTAGTGATTAGATAGCTATAAAATATTGGGTTAAAAAAGAGCTGGTTAAGGTAAGGATAAAGGTAATGGGAATGCTACATCTTGTTATTTATAAAGTAAATCCCGTCTTCATGAATTATGAATTATAAAGTGGACTATTGCTGCATTTGGTCTCATATAATTCACGAAAGTGTAGCATGGGTTCAGATAACTGATCGATCTAGTGCTAGTGATGGGTGCAGTTTGTATGGGCATGCCATGTACACTACAGATGAAATGTATCGGCAGCTATACATCTCTCAGACAATTGGGCCATTTTTCCCCCTAAGTATATGGATTGAAACTAACATAGTGGCAAGAAGGTGCCGCAAGATGAAAGAAAAGAAATAAAGGCCAACAACAGTTTAATGACTGATAATAAGATGGGAGAAATAATTAAACCTGGTTTATAATTATATGTTTAATTGGAGGTGGTTTAATGGGTGACTGTGATTAAGCAGCCTTATCTGTGTAACCTCAGCAAAACTCTTTCTAGTTTGTTTTTACCGGTAATACAGCAACCAAAGTGCTCTGACAGATATGTGACTGTTCCCCGGGGCCTGATTGTGTGGGTATGTCCTATGGGAAACCCAGATAATATGAGTCCTCTCATAAATTCGCAGCTTTCCAGGGGACTGAATGTTCTCCAGGCAGCAATGATTGACTGCCGCTGCAAGGGTCATTATTTTCTGGGTGAGTGGCTACATCTTAGAGGAGACAGCGAGTAACTCATGCCTCCAGGACCATAGCTATAAATCTGTGTGAGCGTGTGTGTGTGTGTGTATGGATACAATATGTTTGTGTGTCAGCATATTGCCTTGAGGCTCACTTGATGCTGCAGAGCCTGCTCCTGCTTGCCCATCAATCATTTCTCACTTTATAAATGTAGAGTTGCAGCAACACAAACTCAGATGAGTTACCTCTGACCTGAAAAATCACTGATGGGTGGATTCTGGAGTTAAACATCTGAATTCTGCAGCCATTTATGCTATGAGTTACAGGTGTAACATTGAAAAAGCTTGTGATGCATAAGGCCAGTTACATCATAGCAGGTGCTAGATGTATATCCACAAATCTAGACTGATTCCGAACCCTGCTTTTACACAGTACGTCAAGATATGAGGAACAGCACAGTTTTGATAACTTCAACCCAATCAAAAGAATAAATGTTGGTATTTTATAATTTCTGTAAACAGATATGTAACATTTGCACATTATTACGTAGCAGATATGTGAAACAACTTCAAAAACTCTGTGGTTAAAGTGGGGTTAGGATTAGGCACAAAAAAACACTGCGTTATGATTGCAAAAAGATTAAATTTTGCTTAACAGACCCACTTTTGGGAGCCCAAATTAAAGGTAGCAATGCCTTGGTAATACACCACTTTTTATTGCACTATCCCCAATGAAAACACAGCGTGGCTTGCTAGAAAACAACCATGCTGGTAGTTAAAAAAAAAAGTGGCTGGAAATGCGATAATGACTTGAGACCACTATTTGTGGAATGCAAAAATCACTGAATGACAACATTCTTTTCTTGCAACTGGGCTGGAAAACTTTCATTATTTTTTTAACCCTATGAAACTTGGATCAACATCACTTCTCTTGCACAGCATCCAGACTCCTTCATAACTATTAAAACCTTCAAACCTTCAAGCAAATTGGTCTGCTTTCTATTGAAAACATGGGGAAAAAAGTCAATGAGCAACTTGAAAAACACTTTTTTTTTAAAGCTAGGGAAAAATGTCCAAAAAACCTACATTAATAATTAGATTTTAAAATATAATAGAATAAGCACTTTTTTTCCAGGTCACATTTGTTTGTTGTTTACATTTTCAGGTAATTTTCCTTTATTTTCTACATTTTTGTTTGCTAACTACTTGCGTAATTTCTTCTTAAGCTGCTCATTGCCTTTTTTTAAAAAAAAAGTCAAGCCAATTTGCTCTGGTTTCAAAGGGTTAACACATTCAAGAGTTCACTTCCACAAGAGTCAAACTTCAGCAAATTTTCAGCAATATGCTCTAGTTCACACACACACACACACGCAAATATTAGGTGTGTATAAACTGTCACATCACGTGCTCTCCGTATAACTGACTTTACTGGTTACCAACTGATGTTGTGAGACATGAACTGGCCTGCGGTTGGCGCAATGAGTATGACTCACTCGCCCATAATAACACCCTCTGCTGCAATTTGCCTAAATCAATCAAACCTCAACAACAACAGTCGTCTTCTTTGACCTTATTAAAAGTGAGATTTGAGGTGTGTCATGTTTGTTGAAAAAATGCTTACATAAAGGGGACATATGTCAATAACAGGAGCATGCACAGGTCATAATGTCACATCATATATACAGTCTGTTCACCTAAAGACACAATACTTTTCAATCATTGATTTTTTGTTTGTTTGTTTTACAGTCATTTTTTTAAACATATTCATAAAGTATTCTACTATTGTTGTCTTGCAGAAAACTGTGAGGCCATTTTGTTGGTTTGCCATATTGTATTGTTTATTTATAGCTGCGTGACAACAACGTTGTCTGAGGAAATGTCAGCTCAGACTGCAGTCTTGTGTTCCAGCCCCCCGCCTGCTTCCCAAAGATACTATCACATCATTTTTCTCCAAATAGCACGATGATTCTAAATCATTGTGACGTAGGCAGAAAGTAGCAGCAACACTCTGACTCGATGAAAACCGGAAACAACAACATCTGAATGTGACTGTGTGAAGGCGACGGCAGCCTCGGCATCGAGGGAAAGCATTGTGACGAGAGCTGCGTTCTCGTTGTTATTGTTATGATACAGCAAGACAAAAGTGAAACGTTTTGCTCTTTGCAATGGAAAAGCTGCTCGGCTCAGTGCGCTCCAGCTGCTCCGGTTTCCTCCCTCACCCAACTCCCCCCCTGCAAGACGTCTTTCATGCCATTGTGGATGTGGCATGCTGGAAACACAATGAAACAAGCGTGAACCCAAACTACACTTCCCCTGGCACCAGCTCCATATTGTGGGACCCTGTGGGAGGAGATGCTGGGTTAGGGGAAACTCAAGCGGCGCCTTTGCACCCACAGCTAACAATTTACAGTTGAGAGAGCAAAGACAAAGGGCAGCCATGTTGGCCTTCTGGCTACTTCTTTGTGATTACGGCCTCTTTTCATGCTCTACCTTTACAAAGTTAATTCTGTCCTTTTTATAGTCTGTCGGAAGCCGAGTATATGGTGGTAAAATCCAAGTTTGACATTATTTCCCCCACCTGTTTTTGAAACAAGTCCAAGTCTGAAACTCTTTCACCAACAGGTGGGGAGGGGTTATATACTGTATGGTAATGATGAATTGAATACTGGTTAATTGCTGTTAATAATTTATTAATCAAATATATATTAATATAGAAAATGAGACAAATGTAGTGTAAACTGGGCTTTTTGTGTTCATTGTGGCAGTCCTCCAAGGTATAGCTAACTCCCCTGACTAACTGACCAGTAACAAATTGCGCAAATTTAAATTGCGTATTAAAAATACGCCTAATGAAAACATGCCAATTTTTTAAAAATCCCATTTATCGCAAAAAAGTTTTGCGCTCGCATGAGGTGGTGTTTCAGGCGATTCGAAAAAAGCCATATTTTACAAAACTGCAACAGAAACACTTTTTTTGTCTTTTATACATTATACATATACTTGTCTTTATCACATGATGTTATGGCTATGTACTTATCAGTAGAAACTGGCTCCTTTGGGCATGATGCAGCAGGCACTACAAGAGGTGTTATTAACTCTTCAAAAGTTGAGCGGATCATCCGGAAATTTTAAATCCACAATTCCTCTGTGAAATCATGGAATATCACCTCCCAGAAATCCCTCATACGTGGCCACTCACACGTTTAAGGGGCTTGCCCTTCCACAATCACTCACATAACACGCCGACATCGCCTTGGATTGGAAATAATGACGGTTAGTGTGATGGCTGCAATAGAAATAAAGCTGCTAATGTTTTAAACACCCATCGCCATGCTTCTTGGAATGTAGGAGAGGTCGCATAACATCATGAGAGAAGTCGCATAACATCACTTAATGGAAACGAAGACATTGAACAATATTGCTTAAGTTTTGTGTAAATCTGTAATGGAAACCCACCTAGTGAGTGCCAGTGACTCCTGAACAAGAAACATAGAATAAAACACCAACTACAAACAAGCAGGATAGTCTAGAGCGGATTGTATAGAGTTTTTCCAATCGGCCCTCGGAACCAATTAAGGATTAGCTGGCAATGCATTGATTTTGATTTTTTAAAAAAAACACCCTTAAGCCCACTGGCAGCACCAGCAACACCCATTTACAGCACAGATCATGAGCTCGCTCTTGGGGGCTCTAAAGGTAGCAATTACAGCCACCACCCACCTGGAGCACACACACATACAATCCCTATCCATCTTCCTCCTGACCATGACCCCACTATCCATCTCCTGTATCTCCTCGTCCTCCCCTCTCAGAGAGATCAGATTACAGGTCCATCTGATAACAGTAAACACTGTGGTTAAATGTTGGGCTGGGCCTGTGAGTACGTGGGTGTGTGTTTTGGAGATGAGACCATAGTAGTTATCAGTGCACAACGAGGGCTATCTCCATTCCTGCTTCGCCTTTTTCAAGGAGCCGTCCTGCTTTAAGCACTACGACACACACACACACACACACACACACACACACACACACACACACACACACACACACACACACTCATACTCTTGTTTGCGTTTGAAAATAGATTATAGGCTGTTTTGTTTTCCTCTTCTCCTAAATTCAATTTGCAACTGTACACGCGGTCTGCGCTATGTGTTTAACTCCATCATCCGTTAGGTCATGGTCTGTTCAGCCGTGACAACCAGACCGTTCTGCCCCTGCAATCGAGCCAGCCAATTACAGTAATCCTATTGATCCAAAACACACCTAACCCCTCCATTACATGTTATCTGCAGGATCGACCGCAAACAGAGAGGCGGCCTCTCACTGTATACATCCACGCCGTGAGCCGTACCTCCTAGCAGGGCTTGATACTTATTAAAGATGACATCTCTCATCCAAATCAAGCCCTTTCTTGAAGCCTCCTCCCTTCAGAGTTTGAGTCAGCCTTCTTACTGGAGAGAGGGGAAAAAAAAAAACTAAACCGCTGCAGAAACGTTACTGTGGTTATGTACAGCTGTCTAGAGCACAGACACGCTAGATTTATGTTTACATGCTAGCCCGGTTTAATCTGAGCCGTCTGAGTAAAAGAGCTGGAATTTGGTGGATGTTAATCAGAAATACAGAGCTGAGAGGAGAGGTATCGATCATGGCCTTTCTGAGGAGTTTTTGTTCAATATCTTTGTTCACGTTAGTGACTTGATGGTCTAGTGTAATTGCCAAATTCTGTATGATTTTACTTTATAGGAAATTAAGTTTAATGTGACCAAATGATCTGAAAACCTAGGACTGATACTGTAGTACTGAACCAAATGCTCTCAATATTACTCAAATTTTCAATATTTTTAAATACAAGAATTTTTTTTGGGGGGGACTTTTCCCTTTTTTGATAGGACAGCTATAGAATGACAGGCAATGTGAGAGAGAGAGGGAGAGTGATATTCAGCAAAGGGCCACAGGCTGTAATCAAACCCATGCTACTGTAAAGGCCTCTAAAGGCATATGGGGCGCGTGCTCTAGCAGGTGAGCTAGAGGCTGCCCCAGAACAAGAAGTTTTAAGGCTTGCCACATTAGTTTAGAGCCCACCTAAAAGGTAGAACATTAAAATGAGACAAACGCCTGCACTGAAAGCCATAGATGACAAAAAGTAGAATGAACAAACTGTTCAACGTAGGTTAGCAGCATTTTAACTAAGTTTTGGATAACTTTTAGTGGAATCCAGGAAAAACAACTCACCTAGCTCTCTAAAATCTAAAATATCTGCTTACCTGCACCTCTAAAGATGGTATTAACACATTGTATCTTGTTGCTTTGGTCACCAACAAACAGAAATGTAAAAATGTAACAGCCACGCTAGCTATTGTCCAGGCTAATATCAGCATGTTAAGATGCTCATGATGATGCTAACATGCTGATGTTTAGCATGTATAAATGTTTACCATGTTTACCATCTTAGTTCAGTGTGTTAGCGCGCTAATATGTGTTCATTTGCATTAACAACTACTGATGGTAATGACATTAGTTTTGCAGGTGGGTCTGTTTGGCAGGTTAACCTAACAAATATGCAATGAGTTATAAGTTTGTATTGAAAATGAGTAAAAATGCAGTTTTACAAAGAAGAGTACTTTTCATGCTCCTTGTTTTAAAAAAAAATGTATTTCTACTCTTTACTTGAATATATGTTTGAACCAGAAATCCACTTTTTACTTTGCTCCATGAGCCATTTTTAAACTCCAATACAGCTGTTTGGCTCTAAATGCAGGGTTAAGTGTAGGGACTGCGGGGGGGGGGCACCTATCGATGCCAAGTTGCCAGCAGCTGCCTTGGAAGAAAAAACAAGCACCACCTGTCTTTTGACCATGATGCCAAACCCAGATCAGGAGGTGGCTTCCAGCAAACATTCTTGGCTACATCTGGCCACACTTTTTGTACCAAAATCTAAAAAAAAACACCATCTACATGATGAGGTGCTGGCTGTGCCTCCCCCCAAAAAATACTGATACTTTTAAAAACTCCTCTTCTTACCTCTGCAAGCAAACTGAAGTAGCCTAAGTTACACATACTGCAGATGAAAATATAGTTAGCTGGCTAACATTAGCTATGCTTAGTGTTTATTACTAACCCTTGATGTTATGATAACGACAAAAACTTATCTTGAAGCTTGTGGTCAATGGGGCTTTTGGAAATGGAAAGTAACTTGTACTTAGAGTCATTTATTAACCAGGTCCTTTATTACTTTAGGCTACTTAAATAGGTTTCTGAAATGGTAATTGTCACCTTTACTTCAGTTATTTTTATGGTTGAGTATAGATTATCAGTACGCCGCTAGTGTTTGGTCCAACCAAATTATTGGATGAACTGCAATTTGACCTCACTGCAGTCTTGTGAGGGACATACATGTGCTCCAGATTTCAAAGCAATCAATCTAGAAGTTCTTTAGACATTTAACTCTGAACAACGTTTCGGTGGTGCTGGAGGAAAACTGAGGGGATCGCCAACGTCATTAAGTTTCATTCTCTATAAAAAAAAGAATGTAGAAAATTTTGTGCCAGTTCATCTAGCACATGAAAGTGGTGGACTGACGGCTGACAATGACAATATATGACAGAGCCATGTGTGGCTTATAAAAAGTTGGAGGAGCAAAATAGTTTGAGTTAGGTTAGACGTCCCTGAAGACAAGGAGAGGCTGGTTTCATGGTGGATTGATCAGTACCATACCAATCTGAAGACATTTTTAGACACAGAAAACTTAAAACATTTTTTTAGTCAGATTGGATAGAAAATATCAAGTTTTACATGAATTTTGAGCATTCGCCCTCTGGGAATTTAGTATATACTTATAATATTAGGATAATTACAATATATTAAGTTATCTGTTAAGTTTTGTTGCTAAATATTAAAAAGGGGTCCAATAAAAGCAGTGGAGAGCTTCATAAACAGATAAACACTGTTAGCAGCACTGCTCATGAGCTGAGTGTTAACAGACGGGCCACATACCAGTGTGACAGGCCTGTTTCCATAAAACAGAAAAGGAGTCCTGTGATCACCTGCTGCAGAGGGGTGGGACTCTCATCTGCTGCTACACGAGCGCTGAGAGATGGACAGATTGGAAGATGGGGGCCGGATTCCTCAAACACAATCACACACACCTGAGATCAGATCATCACCTGCAGAAGATAGAGAGACGCGCACACACAGATTAGACCCCCTCCTTTATCCATCATGTACTCACACACACACTAAACTGAGGCAGACACAGTCTGCGTGTACAAAGCTCTAAAATGAGAGCAAATTGCAGCAACATAAATGCACAAAACCTCAAGGATTAGACGTGATAAGCTGCAACACCATGTATCCTGATTGAAAGCAGACCTGTAGTGTTTGCAGCTCATTCTTGTGGTTTGTTTCATTCTGCTGGGATAATGCAGTTCATGTCAGGTAAGCGGTGACCTCACACAACTTTTGTATACAGCTACACTGGGATTATCCAAACTGGTAGTCATTCCAAGCACTTTGAGGACAGGTTTATTTCAGATGCTGCCATCCAGGAGGCCACTGCATCTGCTACTACTAGCTGGGAGACACACACTAAAAAGAGTTGCACAATGTACTTTTCGTGCTGGTCAAACACACATAAACACACACACACAAGAGCACATGGAGTCAGGAGGCAGGCATCCCCTTGTAGGCATTTCTGTGGGCAGCTGGGGCTCTTTAGTGGTCAAGGCAGACGCAGACACAGTCAGAATCAGAGCAGCATGGAAATCTAAGGCCCTCATTAACACAGATGATTCAGCCCCTTTTCACAGGGCCATGCTGCGTGTGTGTGTGGAGGGGTGAGGGGGGTGAGCGTGGGCGTGGGAGCATCATCTGCTAAAGTATTGCTTATAATGGAGAGGTTGTGACCCTCGGTATTTGCAAACAGTTCTTATAGCTAATTTCTTTCCAGCATAGGTGCCAGAAACTAATAGTATTATTACACTCACTGTAGCTGTCGTCATGTTTTCCTCATCTGGATTGTCCTTGTATAATCACTCAAACATAAACAGCTGAAAACACACGGTGAGACTAATTTGCAGCTACCGAGTTCTTGAGAAAAGGACAGTGAGGAGGGCTGCAGGTGACCACAACTGTGTGTGTAATCACAGAGGTGTGTTTTTACTGGTAGCAGAGGGTCAAAGGTCACCAAAGCTACTGCCACACACCAACAGTGAAACACCGGTAATAACAGACTGATGGTGATGTGAAGAATTACTATTAGAGAGGATATAAGCTGCTTTCTTAACTGTCACTATGAAACTGAATCCCTTAACTTTTCACCTGAAGATACCGTGACTCAAAATATAAGTGAGCATATGTTTTAAAGACATTTTAGGGAATAATTGGTGAATTTTAAGATATAATGGTAATTAAAACACAGCTTAAAGGGGAATAAACCCAGCGGCAACCTCTGAGGCTGAAAAATGAATCCAACGTTTAAGTGCAAAAATTGCAGTTCCTTTAATAGCCACTTGAGGCTGGCTCAAACAGTGAGTCACTTCTCATAGCACCCCATGTTAAATTCCTAACTTTACAGCACGTTTACAGCCTGGTTCAGTTAAAGATTTGGTCTCTATTGTTTATTTCAATAGTCAACAACTGTATGTGGGGTGAATTTTTACATACCTCACCCAGTTATATTTTATAATGCCCAAAGCTACACATATTGCTGGAGTGAGGCTATCTGCTGATAGTGTCCAAAGCTTCCAGTCTACTTGATCCTCCACAGTTTCAGCCTCTTGCCCAAATATGGTCACTTCTGGCTCCAAAAAACCAAGATGGCATCAGCCATCAGGAAAGTTATGTCCATTATTTTTACAGACTGTTATACAAACCTATTAAAATGTACGAAATACAAGTCAACCCATAAAACTTAAGTTCACACCTTAACTTAAATTCATATACTTTATTAAAAGGTCTCTATACCAAAGTCAGAGCATGTGAGTTGTCTGCACATGGTTCTCAACATGGCGGTTGCTGAGGCAGCAGCCAGCAGCTAAAGGTGTTAACTCCTTACAGTGCTGACAGAGGTAATGGTGCTCCATTGGGGAGCACTGGAGGGATGGTGCTACACTTCCACAATGCCACTGTACTGTAATATTAGCCATAAGTGCTGTATGAGCACAGTGCAAAGCGCATAAGCTAGCCAGTGGGAAGCACACATGTATTAACATGCACACACAACTGAACCAGTTTGCTTTAACAAGCTAGAGAGAAGCTCAGATTACACTGACAGAGCTAACCGTGTTAACCAGGGGGGAACCACAGAGTGGGTGTGAGGCTTCCTTGATGAGGCCATCCTGATATCAGCAGTAACCTCCATATGAGGTGGCATCAGTAAGATGGCCCATGGAATACACACATGCATTTACATGCAAGCACAGCCGGACCAGCATAGCACAACAAACCACAGAGAAGCTCAGATTACAACACACACAGAGGAAGCATGACTTTATTCTTTTTTCAGGTCCCCTTTACTCCACTACATTTTTACATAGCAAAAGTGGTTTGCTGTTATATCAATGCTGTCACATAAAGAGCCTTTGAGGAGTTTCATCTTAGTCTTAATCCCTTAATAACATTTTAAATTGACAATTAAAGGGAAAGTCACGAAGGCCTTTCAGTCTACTTGATTTGTTAATGAAGGGATTTGGGTTTTAAGGTTTGATTTGGGCTCTGACTTTTCAAATTAATGGTCACATTAAGGGATTTCTGGCTACATGAGTTTAATTATCAAAATAAACATCTGTAAGATGTTTAAGACAAAACAATCTCTGTTCTGGGGCTTTTGATTGCATCACAAGACCATCCTCAGCACAAGACGTTTGCCCATTTGTCATCAAATGACAGGTTTCCATCTTTTCTTTCTCTTTTTAACCACTTTAAAGGGGAACACACCCTAAATTAATAATCTCATTATGTTCTTTCCATGGCCTAGGAAAGTTAAATAAATATTGGTGAACCTGAGCCACTCTCTGTCAAAACCAGAAACCAGAGAGATAAGTCTCAAACTTGTGATGTCATAGGGTATAATGTATGGAGCTGCTCCACAGTGAATGGGAGTCTGAATGTATTAACCCACAGAAAGTTTGTTTTCTTTTTAAAACCCAGTTGAGCTTCATTCTGTTGTAGTGTTCTCAGTTCTGAAACAGAAAATCTACATCTGTCCCAATGGGAAAGCTCCAGACTTTATACCCTTATGTCACACATTTGAGTTTAAGCACTCTAGTATTTGGATTTTGAAGAGAGTTGTTCATTTTTACTGATATTTTGGGACAGTCTTAGATGAAATAACATGTATGGGATTTATAAAAGGGCACGGCTCCCCTTTAAGTTTTCTTGAAAATTCATTCTTGACCTTGGAAGCAGTTATTAAATGGACCTAGTAGTGACATATTTTTGTCACCATTGTTTTCAACCTTTTACACCCAATGTTTGGTATGATTTCAAGGGCAAGTTCTAGAAAAATTGAGCACATTTCAAGGGATCCTTGTTTCATAGCGAGTGAAAAAATCAAGAACTTTGATGAAAACTCTTGGAAAACAGATTTTAAATCTCAATGAGACTTTTACCTGGTTAAATAAAACATATATATATACATAAAATCAGTCTATTTGGATCAAGGCAATTCCCAAGATACTGCACCATTAATTATGATTCAAGGGTAACTGGGCCTGGATAACCGGTGGATGAGCAAATATTTTTTTCTTTAAAGACACAATGGAACTTCAGAGGAAGATCCATTGTGCGTATGTGTCTGAAGGTGTGGACTGAAGCTTAACTTATCTGACCTTCCCCTTTAATTAATGCAGCCAGATGAAAAATAGGTCCCGCTTCCTCGGGTAACCTGAAGCTAACTCCACACATACACTCTGCTGGCCTGACCACTTGAAGCATTGTGGGATGTTGGAACAGCCCAACGTCCCACCCCCAATCTTTCCCCTTTCTCCTGCCCCCCCCCCATTAAAACTCAAGCTACTGGAGGAAACACCCACTTCCTCCACATTCCTGAAGGATTTTCCATACAGAGAATAGTAAACAAACCTGTGAACAAAGAGTGAGCGGGGGGAGGGAGGGGCGTACGGACAAGTTAATGTTATTTCCTTCGTGTAGTAAATCAAACTAAAGGGCGAGGGGGGTGTTCTTTTGTGACTTGGCGGAGGTGTTTACCATCAGCAACGATGGCGGCAGGAGTAGGAGAGTGAACAAAGACCTGGGCGAAGGCCCGCTCCTCATCCTCCCACTTACCTTTCCCAGATGCCCACACACACACACACACAGAGCCCCACACACTGCCTAGCACCACATGGGAGGAGAGAGGAGTTGGCAGTGGGAGGAAGGCCTCCTTATCAGCTTTCAGCATGGGAACCTCTGTGTTGTTCACTGACTCGTGTCAAAACCTTGGCCTGAACTTGACGCAGAGGGAGTGCTTGTGTGTGTGTGTGTGTGTGTGTGTGTGTGTGTGTGTGTGTGTGTGTGTGTGTGTGTGTGTGTGTGTGAAATAAGCAGGAGAGAGAGAGACACACAGGAAGAGAAACAGTCTGTCGATAACTGACATGTCCAAACAGCCAGTCAGACAGTTAGCCCAAGAGACAGACAGCTAACTGGAAAGATTGGCTTCTTCCCAGCAGGTCTGAGGGACAGGTAAAGGTTTGATCTGTCAGCTGCCGTGTTTATGTGTGTGTGTGTTTGGGTAGAAGACCTGAAGCGACATTTAACAATTTACCCAACAGCGCAGGTGAGTCTTTGAATTTTCCAGCGGTGAGGTGTCACGCTGGCATACAGCTGTTGACTTTTAAAAGCGCTGATTTGTACAGTTGTCAGACGTTTCCTGCTGGCACACTGGCACACACACACAGAACCTTGGCCCGCACAGACCTCTGGGCCTCCAAAAGAAGTCGGCTTCCTCCTTTAAAGGTCACTCCACTCAGCGCTGACAGTTTCAGAGGGCATGCGAATTCAACATCCACCTAGCGTCCAGAAACAATAAAGCCCCACTCCAGCCTTAGACCTCCGAGCTGCAGAAAATATCTGCTGCGCTCGTGTAACACAGAAGGGCTGTTAAACTGTGTTCCAGTGTCATGGAGGCTGGGCGCGGGACGTGTGAATTACTCATCTTTTATCCTGCTATCTAGCAAGGGCCTACTAACTGTGAGTGCTGACCCACTGCTTGTTCTGACGACGTCTTTTTTTGCTCAATCCCTCTGGCAGAGGCCGGCCTGTAGCTGTGGATCCTGCCCCGGCTTGCACACAGGAATGTACTATTGAGAAAGCGCTGCACCGCAAACCCTCCCAGCCATTCCAACCCGTAATCAGATCCAGTCTGTCATCCCCCATCCTGTCTCCAATCTCTCTCTCTCTCGTTTTCTCTCTTATATCCCTCTCTCTCTCTCTTTAAATGACATGCACACACGCAGAACACAAACACCCACATACAGAACAAGCACTCAGTCACCCACACAGAATCGCAGACACCAATTTGTAGACATGTAAGCTTGTGCAAACACGGTTCTAAAGTCACAGAGACTTTCCACTGTGACAAGTTTATGCAGCTCTACTGGGAAAACTCAATGATTGTGCATTGGGTGTAGAAAGATGACTATGACAAAAAAACAAAATTCTAGTTGGATTTCTGGGAAGCTACATTAGCTTGTAAGGTTTTCATTTTCTCTGTAATGTGTCGTTTACTCCCTGTGACCTACCCTGTCTGGCCTTTTGTTCTCAGGACTGTTCGTCACTTCATTAACTAAAGAGTTATAGAGTGCTGCAGGGATAAGGTTTTCTTTGGTAGGGTGTCCCTGAAGTAAGCATTGCCTTGGTTCCCTTGACTAAAATCCAATGGAATTTTTCCATTGGGTTTTAAATTATGGCTGAAAATAAGCTCTGTGGCAAACACAAGTTTATGATACTTACACATGAAGTTCAGCAAAGTAATCTTCACAAATGAACACCACTTTTATGACTTTTATAGCGTAAATGCAGTCGCCAAAAGTTAAATGCTAATGCTACGTTTTGAATGAACAGAGACTGCTAAAATTCCATAGGCCTGCTAGTCTCAAAAATGTCCCATTGTACTGAAAGTCCATTTCTCCAACAGTCCATTATCCCAAAACAAATGCCAAATTGTTCCCTAGTCCACTTTCTCCAAAAATACACACAGTTCGACTACCCAATCCCCAGAAAGAAAATGTTTGCACTGTACACTTTTGTAAACCACAGATATGTTACCATTGTCAACAATGCTAACATGTGGTTAGGTTTAGGCACCAAAATCACTTGGTTATGGTTAAGAAAATATCATGTTTTTTCCTTAAAACACACATTTGGTGGCAAAAAACTTGGTGGAAAAGCACGGACAGGTTGGTGAAAAACACCCAAGCCTTGGCTCAAACGCCACTGAGAAACGCAGCTTGGAAATACAACTGGGAAACACAGCAAAGAGCCGCTAACACTCAGGATTGTTGGCGAAAATGCTCCTAGGAGATTCTGCAAAGGGTGACTAACACCCACAATCGGTAGTTCAAACCCTGTTAGGATACTGAAACTGCAGAGAATGTATATTTTTGAAGAAACTTTACTTATTACCACCCTTTTTAATCAACGTAAAAGCCTTAAAAATTTACAACCGGGGTATTTATTGACGTAGATCTTATTTTAAGTATCTCACCAGAAACCCATTCAATAAAAAACATTGACTTCAGGATGACCCGAAGTGCTAACATGCTAATTCATATGCAGGTTTTCTGACTCTCCAAACACGCTTGCTAAATGTCTGTTAGCTAGCTTTTGGGTTAGCAACCTTGCTAGCTGTATCACTAACAGGACAATTAGTTTACAGTTTATTAAAAAGACAATCTGTGCCATCAAATTCTGTCTTGTGGATCATTGTACACCCTGACAGAGGGGGTTAATGAAAACTGAAGCAACACAGCTAGTAACAGACCATGATTTCCTCAATGGGCATTTGTTTTCTCCGTGCTCCCCAAAAGGTCAGCTCTGTCAAGACATTTTTTCTCTTGGTCAATGGCGCAAATTCGTGTGTCAAAGTTCATTAAAGTCCAACTTGACACAAAACCTTTCCGTTTCACAGATCCCAGCAAAACTACACTATTCTTATTGTTGGTGTGACCAGGCCTTTAAGAGTCAGGTACACAAAGTACAGCAGACACCTTTTATAAGACAAGCATACATAGAGTTATTACATTAAGTTTAGATTTTCAAATGTGATTCACACATCTGTCTGGTTCTGACAATTCAGAAGTGTTTCCTTTTTATATTTCATTGGTTGTCTGCTGTACGGAGAGTTTGTGTTTCTTGCAGTTGTAGCCTAGCTTTATCTTCTTCGTGCCAGAGGAAATTATTAAAAGAATTATTGCAAATTATGTTTTATCAGTGGCAAATATTTCAGTTTATATGCTCAGTTATAGTGTGAGTTGGAGTCTCGGTTAGTTAATCATCCTAACAATGAGCAATCTCCTCTCTGTATCTCTTACCGCCAAATCTCCTCATCTCTTTCCACTTGACTAGCTGTGATTGCTGCTGATCTTTCCCTCTTCATCTCTCCATCTCCAGATCCTCCCTCTCCTCTCTCTTTCTGTCTTTTCACTGACGCGGGATGGGGAATATTTCTTTAAGCTCCCTTCTTTCTCTCCTTCTCTCGGGAAACTCTGACTGCGGGGCTGTTTCGCTGGCTTTCAATAAACTCTTGGATCCTTTGCCTCTCTGAAAAACCACAGCTTCGATTACACAAAATGAAGCACCACACAACCCTGGGCAACCGAAAGGTGTTTTCAATAATTACTTATTATATGTGTTTGGCGAATCAGAAACATCTGCGGCGAATTTGACTGAAAGAGCCCCAAAACAATTCTAAAATAGGACTGACGCACGCAGGCTCTGGGACACACACTTGCACACACGCACACACACTGGAGGGCTACACTGCGCCATTGTCAGTGTGGGTCTATTTGCGGGCTGTTTTTTTAGCTGGCCACAGCTGCGGAAATGAATATCAAATGTGGTTCTGCTCCCATAAATCAAAACCGTTTGCCGTGTTCTGACTTTCTTTCCCCCGTTTAAAGTCAATTCGCAGGGCCAGTGTGCATTACACTTACACCCCTTGGCTTAACTCTTTCCTCTGACACAGTCACAGAGGAGTGTTCAGGAGCTGGAGGTTAAGAAGAGGCTGGGGGTGGGGTGTATAAAGGTTTGTTTTGAATGCACAGGCGTTTGAAGGCGCGTCATGTATTATGTATGGCAATGGGAAGCCTGAGAGGCGTTCAGTATTGAAAGTGTGGGAACTGAAATGATGATTACAGAAGGAATGACATATAGTGGAAATGACTCTAAGTTTGCCCAGAATAAATAATGTGAATCTCTTGGTTTTTCCCTTGAATGATTTCTTTTTGGTGTTAGAAAGCATCCTTTGTTCCTCTGAGAATGGTTGACCACTGAAATGTTGGGGTAACACTTTCTTAAAATATACTGAGTAATAGGTCTTATAATTGGACCTGGCTTTATAGTAAAAATAGAGCAAGGGTAGGGTATGGGTAAAGTTCAGGGGAAAGGTAAGGCTGGGGTTAAGAGGTGTGTGTATGTTAATGTAACTTTTTGGTTTCTAATTTGAATTCCTATAAGGTCTGGTAACACTAGCATTTAAAAAATTAAAACATTAAGTGGCAAAATCAGTTCAATGCCACTGAATCTCAGCAATCATTGGATTTGCCAACAGGGCTACCCAAATAGGCTAATTGTTCATTTTTCATTTTCAGTTCAACTTTGGTGAATTTTGAAAACTATAGCAGGCCTGTTTTGACAGTACTGATGGAGCAGAGAGCCAAAGTTTGGTTTCCATTCAAATGTAGTGCAAATTTTAACCAAATTTTACAGAAAATCAGTACAAGAATATGCAAATGTAAGCACTTTTCCTTCCAGTACTGTTATGCAAATATTGGGAGTTGGTTTATTGAGATAAGCAGTGGGTTGCGCTAATTCTCCACTCAGGTTGCAATGCAGAAGAGGGCGCAGTGGGATGGTGTAGTTAAAAGAGCGTTAGTCAAACCCCAAACACAGGAAAACAATGGGTGCATAATACTAGAGAGCACACTAGACAATGGAAATGGAGAGTTTTGAACAACTAATGTTACAGTTCTGTGCTATTGGTAGAGTGCTGCTAACAGCCCTCTGTGCTTAAGCCTGTTAAAAGCCATCCAGAGACAATAGGGAGAGCGGTGCAATGGTGGACAGCACTGCACAACGTCATTACTTGTTGAATCTGTCTCCACTGCACTTAATCGCATTTACATTTTATTGATACACTAACATTTCCACATAACCCAAGCCTTATCACTATTTTTGGGATATTTCTAGATTTTGCTCATTTTTTGCAACATGTTCTCATCTCAAGTAGTCACATATTGCCACTGTGAAATGGACTCCACATCTACATATTACACTCTAGGTATCCTTTGTGATAATGCTGCGCGTGGTTATGTTAAGACAACAACAACAGCACATGGCAACCAATGCCAGGATGTCAAGAAATGCACATGCTGGCATGGATGGTTAGGTTTAGGCGACAAACTCATGAATGGTTAGGATTAGGCTAAAGAGGCACATGGTAAAGTATAGAAAAAAACATCACATTCAGACAGGACGCACCAGACGCCCGCATGAAAGCCAGTTGTTTGTGGGACCCTCGAGCACCTAATATTATGTCATTACCGGCAGTGTTTGAGCCTGACACTGTCTGCAGTATTTAAAGCAGATGCGACAGGTTCCGTCAAGCGGCGTTCTCAAGTGGCGTTGCCCATGTTTGTATCACGCGAGCGTAGCAGGTGCCATCCAACCATCCTCCAGTGTATAATAACACCGCAAACAGTTCTCACCTGACACCTGCAGATGCAAAAGGTTTCTATTTTACAGCGCTTTACGAGTAATGAGAATAGGCTGGTATTTCCACTCAGTTTTTTTAATGTGCAAATTGAAAATGGGCAAAAAAATTGGGTGGATTCCCAACTGGAGTGTCCAAAATGAAAGACGTTATTAGCCATAATGCACTACCCACTTTTATTTACACCGCAACAGTTCGAAAATAGGAGTCAATGGTACCACTGCATATTTTACTAAAACAGTGTGCAGTCATTGTCTTGCTAACTGTCAAACTTGCTTACTGAACCTAAGCAAACTCACTAGCTCAGACAGCTTTTTGTCTCCGTCTCTAACTTTAATGAATGAAATGACATACAGTCCTGAGACCAAAATGCCAGAGAGGGAATGGAACAATACTAAGGACACTGAAAGAAGCCCAAAAAGCTGACTTTTCTGATTAAACAGCATTAGCATGTTAATTGCCTTCACTTGCAAAATGTCTCAAATAATATGTACTGGTCAGAAAAAGACTTAAATGATCACAAAGACACACAAAAAGACCACAAACACACACCGAACAACCACAAGGAGACCTAAAAAAAAAAGACAAAATGCCACAAACGATTGCAAAACCTGAAAGAAACACAAAATAATGCATAATGACTACAAAGAGACACAAAACCACCACAAAGTCTGTGTGTCTTGCTCCGAGGTGGTGGGGCCCTTTACATAACTGTGCCCAGGGGCCCATTGTCTATAATCTGCCTGCAAGCATTTACTACGTCACAAAGCCTCTTGGGCCAATTTTTTTGCGCAGATGAATTCCACCGTGCCACTCTCTGGTGTGACTGCGCCTTTTAGGTAATGGAAGACATCTTGCTAATCTTGAGGCTTCCACTGTGTCAATCATAACACTGTGTGTGTGCGCACATTTGTGTTTGCAGGTGAAGGAGGGTGTACCACTGAAAGCGCCGGAGGTCCTGGACTTGGCTTTACTTTACTGCTTTTCTGGGATTAGAGGGGATCCAATGCTGTCCAAACCTTATCCTAACCTAGTGTCCGGGCCAAACCAACACACACACTCCAGATCAAGCTGCGGGACAATAGACCTGGCCGTCTGTTGGTTTAACAAGTCTGGATGCTTGCTAAAGGGGGATTGGGGAGGCCTGCTCTGATGTCCAAAGGCCCCGGAGGGTGAGGGAGGGAAGAGGGACTGAAGCAGTGCCAGAGGGGAATGTGTGTGTGTGATTGTGTGTACATGTGTATGTTCAAGTAGAGCAGGGCGGAGAGGGGTCATGTAAGGCCGTGTATGTGAGTGTGTATGTTTGGGACAGTGGAATGTGTGAGGGAGGAGAGGGGGGACATGCAGCAAGGGACATCCCATTAATACCAGAACTAATCCCCACCCTGGGCACTGAGTACACGCAAACACACACACACACACACACACACACACACACACACACACACACACACACACACACACACACACACACACACAAACACAGTGAGACTAATGGACAGACAACCAGACAGAAGGAAGGGGCTTGAAGTCCGTGTTTTCATTCCAAACTGAAATGGAAAGGAAGAGGAAATGTTTTTGTTCCATTTGATATGACCGCAGTCACAAATGAAAGAAGATTGGAACACACAGCATCAGCAGAACTTTTTACTTTATGAGAAAATATTGGTTCTCTGCAATATCTTAAATAAAGTAACCTCTAAATCTCATTATAGTTTTAAAGGGGACCTATGATACTCATTTACAGGTTTGTACTTGTACTTATGGTTTCTACGAGAACAAGTTTACAAGTTTCAATGTTCAAAAAACTTTATTTTCCTCACACTGTGCTGTATCAACTGTATTCACCCTCTGTCTGACTAAATACCTGCAAGGATTGCAGTACTTTTTACTGTGAAAACTCACCAAATGGACCTTGCAGCCTGAAGCAGGAATATGATCAGAAATCAGAGAGAAATTTAGAACATCAGCAACTAAGTTTACATGTTTCCCTGGCGTTAGCATGCAGCTTCATTTAGCAGTGTAGGCTAACATGATGTAAACATCCGCAGTACCATAGATCTAGAAATGTACATACCTCATTGGTCGCAGCTCTAAGCTCGCCATGATGCATCTGCACAGGCACCATATCATAAACATTTGTTTGCCACAGTACTTATTTTCTGCAATAATCCAATGGAAAATTCCCATAGGCTTTTTGACCAGGGTGACACTAACTTCCACATCAGCTTACAGAAATATGTCATCCCCGGGGCACTCTGTAAAAGCTTCTAAACAAAACCAGACATGTTCTAGAAGGAATATGATCAAAAATCAGGGAGAAGTTTACACCATTGACAACCAAGATGGGACTTTTTTCCTGATTTTAGCATGTAGCTTTATAGGCTACATAAAGAAAACAATTTCAGCAGAGTGCCTGGAGCACATGATCTTACAAAGAAGTCTGGCTCAGTATGATTTATAATGTAGTCGGAGTAGAAAAGACTGTTGGAAATGGAATGTTTAGAATGGTAGGAAATCTGAGGGGTTTTCTCACCAGGACTTCTACATAGATTTACGTCATTACTTGAAACTTTGGCTACATTTAATTTGAATATCCTTCATTGCAACTCTATATATAGGACAAAAAATACAGAAAAGTATAATAGGTCCCCTTTGAGTACCCTGCAGATTGCATGAATTTATTGTCTTCAACAGGTAACGCTATAATAAGCATATGGTTCTCCCCACTGAATCATTGTCACATTACGTTGGTTACAGAGGGGCTTTTTTAGGCTCAAGCTTCACTACCACTTTTAAATGTTCTTCTTTTCATACAAGACCAAAATATTAGTGATGAATTGCATCAAAGGCTTGTTCATATGCCTGACATTTGTATCGAGTTACTACAGTTTAACAAAGTTTTAAAGAAGGCTTATTCCCCATCAGCTATTTCCCAAAGTCAAACTTGTGTGGACGGTCAAATAAATTCCAGATTGCACCTTTAAACTCCATTCAGTGAAAATGACTGCTTCCCCCGCACTCTGCTGTCAGGCTTCATAAATTTCCCCCGAAAGCATGTCCTTTGCATGCAACATAATGTGTTTAAGCCCCCAGTCTGGGCAACATGTGCTAGCATGTGCCTACTTGTGCATGCACACACGCGCGTGTGCGCGCACGCACGCGCACACACACACACACACACACACACACACACACACACACAAACACACACACAAACACACACACTGATCCAAGATTTACCTTATTAATATGGACAGATTTACAACTGATGTTGAGCCATAATTGGAGGTTTCACCAGAAGTGTTAATGCAATAGTGTCAGCCCTATGCTCTGTAATTAAACTAGAAATGATCTGCCAGTGTGTGTGTGTGTGTGTGTGTGTGTGTGTGTGTGTGTGTGTGTGTGTGTGCGCGTGTGTGTGTGTGTATTTTTGTTTGTGTGTGAATGTGTGTGATTGTGGTAAATGCCTTGGTCCTTTTTCATGCTTACGTATGTGTGAGAATGTGTATGCCAGTCAGCGTGACTGTATCTTAGCATGTGTGCGTTTGTATTGCGTCTGTATTTATCTGTGTGTGTGTGTGTGTGTGTGTGTGTGTGTGTTTGTGTGTGTGTGTGTGTGTGTTAGAGTCTACAGTAGGAAATGACAGAGCTCCCTGTGATGTGAAGTTCCATAGAAATGTTTGCCGTGGCTCCAGCTCCTCTATGCCGAGAAAGGCAACAATAACAACCCCCTCAGCACTGGAAGGAGTGATGTCAGCCTCTCCCCTCCCTTCACACACACACAAACAACTGACACCCCCTCGATCGCTCAAATCAGACACTGGCGCGGCACACCTACCTTAGCCAGTCTTCACAAAGCACACACACACACGCGCAGCTTCCTTCACTTTACTCTCCAACCCTTCCTCGCACCCTCAGCTGAATGGACACATTCATAGCCGTCCGCGGCGAAACATAAAACACTATTAATAAAACAGCAAGGGCCTGCTGAGTGACACCTGCCTGGCCCTGCCAATGTACACGTAAGCCCGCTCCAGCAACAAGTGTTATCATAGTCAGCCCTTAGGAAGGGTTCATAAAAATACGTTAGTTAAAAACAAAAAAAATAGGAAAAATAAAGATCCTGGAGGGTAATTTTTATGTGACGGATGGTTACGCTGCAGCTTCGGTATAGTATAACAGTATCTATAGTCAGGTGTGAGTGCGTGGTGTGCAGGTTATAAACACCAAGACTGGAGTGTCAGAGGTGATAGCCAGCCTGTTTATAGGGTAGACAAGAATGGTGCTACAGATGGGAGCACAGAACGATGGGGATGATGACGAGAAAGATCAGGGGGACAGCAGTTGTCTCCAACAAAAAATTTTACCGAGCTTTTATATTACAGAAATGTCATAATCAGAGAGGGTTATTGTAAAGTTCTTTTGTGATCTCATTTTTAGGGTCTCTATGCAAAATTCAAATCATATCAGATGGTTCTCAGCGTGGCAGGTGATTTAACTGATGGCTAGCAGCTAACGGAGCTTACACCAACAGCAACAATACCAATACAGCTAACAGTTTGCACAAAACTTCAGCGCTATTTTTGAAATGTCAATAAAACACAATTAAAAGCAGTCAATCAATCCCAAGAATGAAGAGCACGTCGATATACCTTTAATTAAAAGAAAACTGAAGTCTATAACAACTTTATAATTGTAATTTGAGAAGTTAATAAACAATAGGTTTCCTTTTAGCAGCATTAAAAGACATAAGTATTTGTCAAAGGCAAAAAGAGTAACCATCCTGGTTGTCATGGCTGTTTTAAGACCATTTCACTGGTTAATAAAGTAAATGACATTTTTAAATTGCAATTACAGTAGGTGTAACAACAAAATGGTAAACTGGCATAAAAAATACTGGCATGGATGGAGGTCAGAGGTCAGGTGGCAGTGAACTCATAAGATTTTTCAGCTTCAGTGTTAGTACCGACTGATGGCTGGAAAGATCAGTTTTTTTACTTTCTCGACAGACCTGCTCATGATATTTTCACACTACACGACGCTCCGTGCCATCCATCAGCCCTAAGCTCTCATGAAAAACACGGGATATTGTTGAGCTTTTTTTAACAGATCACAGACTCTGGCATATCACGCAGCCTGGGCAGCACTATACAGCACCTGTAAGTCCACTTGCCTCCCTGCCTGTAACCACAGGCAAACACGGGGGGGCTGCAGAGTTTTCCCAGGCTCAGCCAAGGTGAGCATAAAGGCAGCTCTGTTCGCTCCCTGCCTGCATCTCCTGCTCCATCTCTTTGAACTGGGCGGTCATGTCAGCAGCTCCCAGCCCCCAGCCACCATACCGCCCTTCATGTGCCCAGGGGGAGCGATAGGCTAGGCGCCGACAGATCCACACAACACCCGGGACTAAAGCACACACGCACACACTTAGTTGTGCCCTGTCTGCCTACATGAGAAGCTGATACAAGCATGTGCAGAACATATAGCACAGAGGGAGGGAGGAGGGATATGGGCCAATGCCTGTATTTTTGTATTTAGCGTGCATACAATTACAAACACAGGGTTTGTGCCAAATAGCACCATTGCAGCAAAAACACCCTTTAAAGGGACAGTAAAAAAAATAGATATTATTCCTCTTACCAGTAGTGCTATTTTGGTTTTGGTGTAAGTTTCCAAGTTTTGAAGATATCTGCCTTTTCTCAAATATACTGGAACTAGATGATGCATGGCTTATGGTACTCAAAGAGCCAAAAAATTAGACTTGTTCTCATGCAATGTTAATAAATATACCTACGACAATTAGTCAGTCAGTCATTTTCCGTAACCGCTTGTCCTCGTAAGGGTCGCGGGGGGGCTGGAGCCAATCCCAGCTGTCATCGGGCGGAAGTACACCCTGTACACCCTGGACAGGTCGCCAGACTATCGCAGAGCCGACACATATAGACAGACAACCACACACGCTCACAGTCCTACGACAATTAATGCACCAAAATTCGTATGTTCCCTGCATAATCATGAAGGCTTTGATCACATGACTAATGCACTGATGGGAGTAAAAAAGATAGTATAAAGAGCCAGAGTCTGCAGGACACAGACTGCAGTGGTAGATGGGTCAAACAACCAAAGGACGTCACACTGATAAGTTACATTACCTTACACCTGAGCAAATTTTTTTAAAAAAGATGGTAGGAAGACATTGAGCAACTAAAGAAGAAATGACCCAAAAATTAGCAAGAAGATCGTAAAAAAAAAATACAATAAAGTTATCTGAAAATTAGCAATAAAAAGGGGTAGAAAAAAACAAGGAAATTACCTGAAAAACCTGTACCCTTACCTGTAAAAAAACTATAATTCTGTAACATAATTTTAAATACTGTAATTATGATATTACAATTATATATAATATCTGGATATTGTTCCCCAGTTTTTTTCTTTAAAAATTAAACACACCAAATTCTTGCGATTTTTTTTAGAATACTTCTTGTCTTTTTGTCTTTTTTTCCTCCATGTTTTCAGAATAAATCAAACCAATTTACTCAGGGTCCAAAGGTTTTAATACTTGTGAAAGGAGTCTGAATGCAGCACAAGAAAACTTTCAAAGGCTTAAGTATGTATTACATTAATTGTGCAACATAATAATACCCAACCATAGTTCTTTTACTAAATCTAAGCTATGTAACTTTACTTTCCTGAACCTAACCAATGTAACTTTATGTTAAGTACAGAGCTTTAAAATAATTTGCGCTAATTTGTAAGATATCATGTGAATCGTCCTATGAGGATATGTTGAAAATATACATTTGAAAATTCAGCAGTAATATCTCTAAAATTATGACCCGTTTACTCAAAATAATCCATACACCTTGTTGTGAGAAGTTTCATTTAGGAACTATTTTCTCTTTACCAAACTCCTCCTTAGCTGAAGTGTAATATTAGCTCTCTCGGTGGTGCTAGGTGAGCTAGCAGTAGATGCACGCTTCCTCCTGCACAGTGATACAGTTGGCAGGTATGGTTCAATAGCAAGAAAATAGTTCCTACATGAAACTGCTCATGAAACTTCCCATGATGCATTTTTAGGTAGATTCATGTAGGTAAATACTGATCAACAACGATGATATTATTGCATTAACAGTGTGACTAGGTTATTGAGTCCTAGACCTTAACAGTTTTTGAAAGACAGGCATGCCATTTCATCAACACAATGCATTTCCTACACATTTCAAATAATTAAATATTTTATTGTCAAACTTACACAGATCTTTCCTTCATCTCCAGCGGCCTGTTGTCTGCCTGGTAAATGTTCAGGGCATCGTCCTGCATTCTCCACAGGCACACCTGTACAAGTTCAATGAAGTTGACATGATGACTTCAGATATTGCTAAACATTTCAGTTGTCAATTCTTTATCATAAACAATAACAGAAAAGTTATCTGAACAGTTTAGATTATAGGGATTTCAAAGCCAGGAGCGGGCCTGTGGGGCTATAAGTAGTTTCTAGAAAGCTCAGTGAATGGAAATTAAAAACAAATAAATAATAAGTAATTACATTAGTTGGTGAGGAGATCACATAGAATGACCAAAATCTGTATGATTTGGTTTAAATAGTTCAGAGATACAGAAGATCTTTCCCAGAGTCACTGAGGAATATTCAACAAAACTAAATACATGCTGGATGCAGGTTTCATTTTTCCTTCTGTAAAACACAGTGGTCTCTTACAAAATGTTAGCTTTAGTCTGTTTATGCTACTCAGAAAACAAATAAATGAACAGGTGAGTCATGGACATTTATACACAGACCAAGCCTTCGCCACTCCAGTCCATTGGAACAATGCGTCAGCGCGGCCGCCATCTTGTGTCAGTGGCAGCCGCATCTATTCACCGCATTAGACAGTTGAGGCAGAGATGTATCAATTATAAATATCATTATAACTCAATGAATTTTCAAACGATTATCAAGCCTTTTTTAAGGTTTGTTACAAATGGAAGACATGTATTTATAATACTGAATAACTTGTTAAATTAAAAAGTTTTCATTTCAAAATGCGAAATATTAGTTCTATGAGTTAATATAAGTTATATGACGAATTAATGTATTAGAAATTAGAATATGTGTGTGTGTATATAATGTATTATTTTATTCATATAAATATTTTTCTTATTTCATACATTTATAATAATTATCTCTCTCCATTATTATTATTATTATTCATTTATAAAATAACATTAATTCCTCGTGCTCCCACCATCTGGCTATTATTTTTACCAGTGGGTAAAAAAATGCATATATATATATATATATATATATATATATATATATATATATATATATATATATATATATATATATATATATATATATATATATATATACATACATATATATATATATATATATATATATATATATATATATATATATATATACACATACACACACATATATATATAATATTAATATTATATTATACTATAATATATACATTATAATATTTTTTTTTTAATTTGTTTTTCCTCCCGCTTTTCACTCCAAGGTAATTGTTAGATTCTAATCTTCTAGAATCTAAAAAACAAATGTTAGCTTTTTACAGGTTAAAATAAATGACTCAGGGATGCGTGATTATCCATGACAGTGATCAAGATCGACATTAGATTTAAGTCATTCAAATTTATAAAAGCAGACAACAACAACAAAAATCCGGTTTATTTACGCAGTCCAGGTGCTAATACAATCCATGGATGTATTATACTAAAATCGATACAATCAGACAGAATCTGACCGCCGGTCAGAAGCCCCGGTACACGATGGCAGCCGTGGTGACGCATCTGACAACCCCGGATGCTTGGCCTACTTATATATATATGTCTATGCAGATGAGTAAACAAGTCACAAACAAATAAACAATTTTCTGGTGGACTGCAGAGGATGTCTGCTACTTTGAGTTGTGACTAAACAGATGAAATGATTTGGTAAAGTGACAAATGTGTTGTGTTAGCCTTTTTGTTGATAGCCTTACATCATTTGGCTATGCTATGCTAGCTGACGCATATTGCTAACGTTCCTAAACGAGAGAGAAAAATTACCATTCTGAAGATGACTGAGAGGACCGAGGGTGATTCCCGGACAGTCCAGTGTCCTCCTCCTCTGAACCAGATTCTGGCTCTTGTGGTTTACACATGCAGGGCTGTCACTGTCCAATAGAGCAGCTGAGAGCGTCCATGTTCGGCCCATAGTGGGTTTGTTTTTTGAGGTCTAGAACGAGCGGTAGCGCGGTCCCGCGAGTGGGCGTGGCCTCCGCTCCAATATAGCTCGCGGAATAAGAACGCTAACCTATGGCTGGCTAGCTAGCTTCTAGTAAGGAATAGACTCACTCGTCCTTAATTTCTGCGCAGAATTTGTGCAAGAATTTTTAATTATTTTTTATACTACAATAGAAAGAGTAGAAAGGAGAAGGTGGACCAGAAGGCAAAACTGATGATCACACAAGGGCTTCACAGGTGAGGAGAGATTATAATTGGCTAAGAAAATATGTCTAAAGGCATCAAAGTGACTTTGAGATTAATTTCCACAGCTATTTCACAACTGCTGTTCTTATTTTTTTAAATTATTGTATTATTGCAATAGACACTGCAGGGAGAAGACAGCACACAGTGGTCAGGACAGAGACCAGGCTGCAGCCCTGACCAGCAGCCTGAGGCTTCACAGGTGAGGACAGATTATAACTAATGGCTATAGGGAAATGTATTTATAAAATAAGAGTGACTTTGGCATTCATCTCCACAGCTATGTCAGAACTACTCTTTTAAACTTTATTCGCATATAATTTTTTTGGCTGTAAATAGATAGAGCAGGGAGAAAGCAGCACACAGCGGTCAGGACAGAGACCAAGCTGCAGCCCTGACCAGCAGCCTGAGGCTTCATAGGTGAGGACAGATTATAATTGGCTAAGGGCATGTCCGTAGGATAAGAGTAACTCTAAGATTAATTTCCACAGCTATTATGGAAGAGGGATCCCTCCTTAGTCGCCCCATTATAGGGTTTTTTACTCTTTAGTCAATGTGAGGTCTAAGGGCAGAGGGATGTAGTATGCTGTAAGACTCTCTGAGGCAAATTGTGATAAGTGATAATGGGCTTTATAAATAAAATTGACTCGACTTGACTTTTCATGTTCAGTGCTGTTACTTGGAACTTAATTATCTGGCTGCTTACCCGTAGATGCTTAAGGGTCATTTCTTTGTCAACTCAACCAGAGCTTGGCAGCTCAGACTTTTGATTTTGATAGTATATGATTGATAATTTTAAAGAACTGAAGTCAGTCCCCGGGTGCCATACTGTGGCTGTTTGTGGTTATTTGGTTCTTAAGCCACTAGGAGAGACGCAATTGAAATTGAAAGATGATAAATAACTCAATAAAATTTAGCTAATTCCTGAACAATCTTTCCCCCTCACTTCTGAAATGTTGGCTGCACCCCTGTTGCCGACATAATGCATGAGGTTGTATATACTTGTCCCTTTGCAGAAAATTTTGCAAACTCTATGTTGCTTTACGTTGGAACAAATGTAGACATCCTTGTTTGTTTAACGTCTTTACGTTGAGCTGCCAAACAGCTCAATCCAGAGGAGACTCTTTGCTCTGTTTATGTGAGGTTTAGGGAACGGAAAAAAATACTCTCTATTCTCTAGCCTCTCAGGATACCTTGTATCCATGTTACTTTTACCCCATGCACATTGTTTGACTATTTTTTAAGTTATAACTGCAGAAATTTAAATAAAACAGCAGGAAAATCAAAATTTCTGATGCTTTTCTATGGAGGTCTACGAGCAGGATGTCCGAGTACATTAGTAGCTGCACAAAATGTCATTGGCTCATCGTGTTTGAGGGCGGGGCATACCAATAAGTCAATAGTCTTCCATAAAATCAAAGGCAGGATAGATATTGTTGTGTACTTGCTTTTATGCAAAAAAATACCAAATAAATGGCTTATTTCAATTCTCATCAGTAATTTTAGATTTTTTTTACAGAACAGTTTGTTTGCTGCCCAATTGGATGGCATAGTGACCTCTAGAAAAGTACTTATGCGCCCATTTGACCCCCTCAGATGATCCAGGCTCAAACATTGCACACTTTCAAACTGAGAAACTTAATTTTAAAGAAAGTTATGCTGTGATTTTTAAACACATAAACACAGGAAAATACAGATAAACAGAGAAAACAGCATTCATTCATAAAAAAAAGTGTTAAAATATGCTCAGACACACCAAGCGTCCTTGCCTAGACAAACAGTCGTACACTAGCAAATACACATGTACACATTCTCTCACACACGAACTAAATACACAAACACGCTAATCAGGCATCTTCCCCTCCTTTTCCGGCCGTGGTGACGTTAAGCTGGCCGAGCAGGTAGAGTACACAGTCACGCTGGCGCATGATCAGACAGTCGGCTCCCTCTATCAAAGGTCATCGTTCTGTTAATTATACCATCCATATCTGACTCATGTTGTGTTTGTTATGCAGCGAGCAAAACAGACACAATGGATGCATTATAAATCATTGAGTCCATATTAAGTATTTGGATTGAATGAAACACACCTGGCTCATGCCAAAATGAAGATTATGGTGTTTGTCGTGGCAACAAAGCAGCAAATACACAAGACATTGTGACCAGAGGGAAGCGCATGTGTGTGTATTTATGTCAGCGTGTGTTGTAGCAGAAGCAGATGTCTTAAAGGATGGTCATATTTAGAGATCTTGTGTTTATCAGCACACTGTTCATGGGAAAAGACCGTGCAGCAGTCAGAGAGGCAACTGTGAAAGCTAGACAAACACACATCGGTGTGAACGACACATAGAAACTCTCCTCTCTCTCTCTTCGTGATGAGTTCAGGTCAGTCCAGCCAAGAATGCCGCTTGGCTCCGATTCTCAGGAAGGACCCTTTTAGGGATCCTGGCCCTCCGTCAGGTCACACACTCTTCCTCTTCCAGAGGGCTCTGCGCACACATAAATCAAACACTCCCTGCACTCCCTCCATTATTTGTGACATCTATCTGGATGGGCAGGCACGTTGTAGAGGATGTGGTCGTTCACCAGGCCCAGCCAGGCCAAGATCCTAGGCCAGGGGGAGAGGGGTGGAGGCTGGGATACACACTAAACCTCTGGCTGGGATGGTAATACTCCCTATGCTGTTTTTTCCTTAAATGAAAGCCCTAAACCAGTGATATTCAAATTATGGTCCATGGGCCTGATCTCGCCCCCAATTGGCTGCTGGGTGGCCCCCAACCATTTTCTAATTTACACTGAAAATAAAGTGAGCCACACTGGTAACTGTTTTTGTACTTTTAGGATAAGGTGCCAGAATGCATAAAACAGCATCAAAATAGTGGTAGTTTACCAAAAAGGTGCTAGTGAAGGATCCTAAGCACTCCCTAACAGAGGTCCTCACTAAGCCGCTAATCCTAAAATCTTAGAAATGTCCTAAAATCCTAGAAATGTTCTAAAATCCTAGAACTGTACCAAAATCCTACAAACCTACTAAAATCCTGAAAATTTCCTAAAATCCTAGAAATGTCCTGAAGTCCTACAAACATCCTAAAATCTTACAAATATCCTAAAATCCTAGAAATGTCCAAATCCTGCAAACATCCTAAAATCATACAATGACGTATGGGGCTGCTGTAATTGGCTCCCTGGCCTCTAATCGTTTTGTAAAAGTGGCCCCCAAGCGAAGCAAATTGAGTACCCCTGCCTTAAATCTGGCTTAGGAAGATATCGGTAGTGGCAGAAGTTATGCAAGTCCAAATTTGCTGGAGGTTATGATGCTGCGATAGTCTGTTGTAAAGTTTTAAAGTACAAGTTTCCTGGAAATAAAACAAGGGAATGAGTACATCCATGTGCACCTTCACACAAACACTGATTCATACATGTATCTGACCCAAGAGTCCGTAAATGAACAGTGAAGTGCTGCAAATCCACCGTAATTTCCAGGAAGCCTGTGTGTGCGTGTGTGTACGTATGTGTGTGTGATTGGAGTTGGCAAAAGGAGCCAGGCTGTTGGAGGGATGTTTAATTAGGTTAAGGAGGTGCAGCAGGGAAGACAGCCAACTGGCCTTACGCACCCTTGTCCTCAACACACACACAGACACACACTTGTAGACACTCCACTTCTTAAGTGCGTCTGGCTCGTTGGGCTCGGAACTGTGTCCAGTCCACGTAAAAGTTGGAGAAGTGCGTAAGTTTTTGAACTCCCACCTGCTGCTGTATTCAGTTTTCATTATTCCTGAGAGGGAGAGCACAGCACACATTGCAGTCACCAGCGAACTTTCATTTATTTTTAGTGTCTACAGAACTTTACAAAGCAAACTGCAGTGGAGAAGACTGTCAGCCTCTATTTACCCTTTAAACTTATATTTTAGCATGTAACGTCACATTTCGTAATTCCCGTCTTCATGATAATACATATAAGCACACACATACCCGGGTATTTCTCTTCTTAAGCTATAGGTAAAACCTTAGCCTCGTGGATCTTTGGCAGTTGTTGTGACTTGGGGTGATAAGGTCGTTTCAGACTAAGAATAGCACTGTGCCACAAGACACAACCTTCTCGTTCATTTCAAGATAGATAATTGTGTTCACAGTTAGAATCCAAACAGAGAGGGCTTTAACACAACAGTTTAACTTAGCTAAACTTTAAATGCAGCATGAAGAAACATCATCTGGCACCACAGTGCAATGGCCAGTCTGATTTGTGCACACATACATTCCAGGTAGATAACTTTGTTGTGAACTGCTAAGTACTACACTGTTTACTTCACAGTCATTTCAGGATAAAACCCATAGCTGTGTCTCAGTTCAGTGAATGGTATATGCCAAAATCAAGCTTCATCCTCCGGCCTTAAAGATGAAGCCAAAGTTCCAATAACTGCACTTCCTCTAATGGCCACTTAGGGCTGGCTCCAGGAGCAAGTCAATCCCCACAAGGCTGGTTTCCATTATGGATTTGAGCAAAACCTAAGTAATATGTTTGAAATGTCGATTAAAAAAACAGTTGACTACGTTTCCACTGAGTGATGCTATGCAACTTCTCCTCTTGCGATAACATTCCAAGAAGCATGGCGATGGATGATCAAAACATCAGCAGGTTGCAGCCATCACACTAGCCGTCACTATTTCCAATCCAAGGCGCCATAGGCGTGTTATGGGAGTGAGAAAGGCAAGGAATTCTGGATTCAAAACTTGCAGATGATACGCTCAACTTTTGATGAGTTATGTGATGCAATAACACCTCTTGTAGCACCTGTTGCATCATGAGGGAGCCAGTTCCTGCCAACAAGCACATAGCCATAGCATCATGTGACCTAGAAAAGCAAAAAAAAAAGCGTTTCCATTGCAGTTTTGCAAAATATTTTTCAGTTCGTCTTAATTGGAAATCTTTTTTGTGATAAATGGGAGTTTTGTCAAAATTGACATGTTTCCATTAGGCGTGCACTTTTTTGTTATTTCAATTTGCGCTATAGACGCTCATGTTGAAATGCCCAGCTTTACAGCAGAAATAAATAAATTATGGTCTCTATAGCTGTTTTCAACAATCATGACTACTGTACAGGTGATGCATTTTTATAACTCACCCACTTAAATCGTATTTTCAAAAATTTCAATTAAACATATTTTATATTTGCAACTTCAATTTACACAATTTGACGGTTAATGGAAATCCGCCTTGTGTTGCTGGACAAAAGGTACACATTGCCAAAGCAAAGGCAATTCAGACATATTAGGTAGAATAACTTGTATTGTTTGTCTTTGGCAAAATGCTAAGTCCTCTGTCTCATTGTCCTTTGGCTGGACCTCCTGGACTGTAATTTTGTATGCTGTCCCTTTCAGTAGTTTGTTGTAGTGCAACTCTCCTTTAAAAACCTTTTGGCTGCAACCCCTCATCCTAGGATAGAAAGTAGAGGTTAAAAAAATGTAAATGACCCATCTGGGAATTGTTCACCATATGACCTTTGAAATTCACACACTTCCCAAGAAGAACAGTTCCGTAATTGGCTTCCTCGGAGCCAGACATTATCACGTCTTTCCCAAAACTCACTCACCCTCCACGGCTGGAGGTTACATCCAACACATACTCACACGCCCATGTCTCCCGTTCTGACAAGACACACCTTTGACCTCAAAGTTTGCTGGTGTGCGTCCAGGCAAAATGACATCACTTCCTTTTGGCAACTCGACAGGCGCTTCATCAGTGATGTCGCTCCGGGGTTGAGTGAATTGTGGAGGGGGGAGAGAAAAAAAACAATAATGATAATAATTATACCTTCACACGTAATGAGCAGAGCCTACGGGCCGCCGTACATAACAGCTGGGCCTGGGAGCTGTCAGACTGCGAGATAGTGAGTGAGCGCTAACCAAAGGCAGATGTGAATTATAGCTTGTGACACATAGCTGCGTGGTTAGTAACAGGTCGGGGGCGGACTTGGATCTAAAGATCTTAATGTACTTTTGCAAGACGTCTTTCACAACACAGAAATGCTGCATTGGAGCTTGAGGTCATTGAAATATCTATATTTTTGCTACATTTCAAGGGAATTTCAATGCATGTATCTCCTCCCAGTTTACCCTTTGAACATGAGCAATTTGGCTGACTTTCTTTAAAAAAAATTACATGGGAAAAAGAGAAACTTAAACCTCAAGAAGGTGCTTTTTTGTTCATATTATATATACATATATATATATATATATATATATATATATATATATAATTTTCTGGATATATATAGTTTTCTGGAAATTGTCCCCTAGGTGTTATGACAATATGTATCTAATAATCCTCCCCAGCTGATTTTCAAATCATTCCTTGCCACCTTCACCTATCTTTTTCTACATTTCTTGCCAGGTTGCTCATTATGTTTCTTCCTGTGTTTTTAAAAGCTATTAAACCAACGTTCTCAAGTTTCTGATGTTTAAATGCTTGTGAAAGGCGTCTGAAGGCAGCGCAAGAAAGCTGATGTCGATCCAGGTGTTACCCAAAGTTGGTAGTCTTAATGGGTAAATAAAAGCTTTATTTTAACCACTAGTGGTTTGCATTTATGCCAAATGCATTTATCATTTATCAGATAAAATCAGTGGTGGTAAATGTGATGCTTTAATCTTGAATGTGATGCTTTAATCTTGAATGACTGCATTTTCTGTAGCATTAGTGTGTGTGCGCAAAGTGTGTGTGTGTGTGTGTGTGTGTGTGTGTGTGTGTGTGCAAAGTGTATGCGCATGGATAAGGCTGGGTAATGAGCGGAGGTGATTAATGCTGCAGGCCAGATCGGGGCAGAGATATGAGAACAGGCTTTGCTACAACACCTACAGACTCGCAGTTACGATGCCTTCGGGCTCTATTTATTCTCAGGCCTCTCTTTCGTCACACACACACAGAGATTATGTGGTTCTTTCTCATGATCACACACACACTTTCTCACTCCTCCCTTCCCATCGCCCCATCACAATTTCTCTCTTTTAATGACACTATCACTCACACACACACACCCCAATTATTCGTCTCCATTAGAGCGATATGGATCAACACACTGTATATTCAAACAAACCAAAGCTATTGTACAGCTAAAGACGTAATGACCCACATACTTCACACACAGACAAAATGTGTCCCGGGTGGAGTGTGTTAGTTGATATGAACCTTATGGTAACAAACTTTTAAAACAAAGTTTTGTATATCAGTATACTGAGGCTCACACTTGAGCAGCTAATTTTGAAAACGTGAACCGACAACAGACTCAATGTTAACACTTCAGCATCCAGTGCAACTGAGAGACAGTTGGCCTCATGAATGCTAAAATGTTTGCATTTTCTGTGGCACAGTTAGCTCAATGCTAACACATATACTATGCTGAGTCATTGGTTTAATTTAAAATGACTTACAGTGTAGCATTAGCACCCTCTTTTTGCTAACTTTTTTCCACATCATAATTCCTATAATCACACATGGGCCTAGATTTCAGGGGGCGCAGGGGTCATATACCCCTCAGTATTTAGCAAAGTACAGAAAATTTTCACACTAAGTAGCTTCTATTAGAACTCGTTCTTTTTCTTAACGGTAGATACAGACATGGATAGAGCCTTCTTTTCATACTCTTTGTTCATTAAGTCTGTATTAGTGCACATTTTCAAATGGACTGTTTACAAGGCAACAGTTCTTGTATGAAATGTGAAACTTTTGCTGTGGTTTGGCCTTTTGTTCATGTGATAGCAGTGTTTTGAGGGCCTGAAAATGCAAACTTTTGAAACCGGTTTCCAGAGTCTAATCTTTTGAGAATACAACCCCTTCTTCACCCGTGCAAACCGGCAATGCGCAGATCCTGTGAGAACAGTGACACACTTTCTGCATGCACATGATGTTCTTCTGTGGTGCATCATTACAAAGTTACCCCACCAGCTACTGGCCTGACATGCACACTACTGCATTTTCAGTTGTGATTGTGGATCCGTATACATGAAGATCATTTTCACACTTTTACATCAACACAGATTTTTTTTAAAAATGCAAAGGAAAGACATTTCTGTTTTTAGTGGGGCCGTTCTTGTCTAAATGTGGCCTTAAAGTTTATGGATACAGATGAAACTGAGCAGTAGGGTACCCCGTTGAGATCGCGGAGGCAGTGTAGTTCAAAATATGACCATAGGAGATGACGAAGGCATTCAAAATTGGAGCAACAGAGAGAATCTGTAATATGGTGAAACTTTTTCAAGGTTGCCACCATTATGTGGTACGTTATTGTGACCCCCTCCATTGTTTCCCCATTTTTTTGTTGTCTGAAACTTTTTACTCTGCTCTCTAGTGCAATCTGTTAGCTGTGTCTGTGTCAACATAAATAATGCATGGATGTATGAGGGCAGTGACAGTTACTACGCTTGAAATGAATATATCTATTTGCATTTTATTGCAGAGTAATGTTTCAAGCCAGCAGCTCTTCCTCTGCCCTCTGATCTGCAAATGAAAGTCACCATTTAAAATACCCATGATGCCTATACAAGTCATGTGACCTACCATAATTACATAATAAATAGCTAAAAGAAATACATTATCCACAATATCGTACCAAAGCTTAATGTAAATATAGTGCAAAAAGGTGTATGGAGAAAATATTGGTATGTACAAAAGGGAGAATACCATACACAAATCACATATCTCTCATAAGTTAAATACTTTACAAAGGTCTCTTGATAAATTGCTTTCACAAATCATGGGCCCAAAAATAGTTAGTGTTACAGATGGACTCGGGCTTATATATATATAATACTTATCATATATACTACCTGGTAGATGTGCCTCTTCCTATTTATCTAACTTTATAGTTTTAAGGGACAAGTAACACTGACTGAAAACATAAAGACATGAATACATACATATAGCAGAGGACTTTTACTTTGACAAAATGAAAGACATTTCAATAATAAAGGAATGCAGAGAAAAAATCACTTTGATCCCCAAAATTTCCTGCATCCTTGTAATCATGTGTGTTACTGGTTGTTATCCTATATTGATAAGAGTTCATATTTTATCCACCATTTCACTCTGATGTGCACTAAGACATTGAATCTTATGAGGACGGAGGGGGCCGAGGAGAGAAGAGTCAGCCGTAGGAGGGGGGCGGGGGGGACAAAGGATGAAAAGACTCCTGCTAATGTTTGGATAAACAAGTACGGCACAGTGATGATAGGGACAGCAATAAAAGAGTATGTTTGTCAGATCAGATGAGTCACAGTGGTGTCCTGAATGTGAGCTTTTCCATCTCACACGTACGAAAACTGTAATTACTCTTTACTTGAGAGGGTAATGGAGTACTCTTTGCATCCGAATCAACACACTCACTGTGCAAGCACGAGCACACACGCACTGACTTTTTTTTGCAAAATGATCTCATGCACATTGCAGCTGGCCTCAAGTGATCATTATGGGGCAAGTTGAAGTCTCTAAGCAGACCATGTTTTCTACATTAGCCCAGTGATAGCCAATGACATGCATCTTACTCATCCACCTTGGGGTTAAGACTGTTGAAACCAGTGTGTGCATGTGTGTGTGTGTGTGTGTGTGTGTGTGTGTGTGTGTGTGTGTGTGTGTGTGTGTGTGTGTGTGTGTGTGTATGTTGAACTGAGGTTTGCATCAAATCATATCCATTCCCTTTTCCATCCATGCATGCATAATATCCCACAACGTTCTTCCTGCACTGCTCTAAAGTATTCTTCATGGACAGCATGGCAGTATGACCAAAATAATTCTGCACGTTTAACTCTTATATATGCAGGAGCAGCAGTGCAAAAGGCACATTTTCATCAATATGCATTAAAAAAAAAGTCATTCTGACATTCAAATGCACACATCTCGCAGAAGATCCCAGCAGATGATAAAGTGGGCTTGTGTGAAACGTAACTGTAAGACATGAGAGCACATGCAGAATACACAGAGTGCAGAAACGGGAAGAGCAACTGTTTTCATTCAAACAGCAGACACAGCCAGTCAGATTCAAGCACGCACATCTGTGTCAGAAAAAAAAAAAAACACACCAGCACGTCCAAACAGTGGACAATAACGTCCTCTAGTGGTACGACAGCAAAGTGTTGAGTCAAATCAATAGTTTATTAACCATTATTAACACTTCTCTTACTTTAAACACTGACTCGTGATCTAATCATCATGAGAATTTTGAGGTTTAAACCATATTATGGTCTTTATGAGATTAATTTAATAATATAATGTTTTTAACTGGATAAATTGGTGGCAGGGTAAAAGTGAGTCTTGGAAACTTGGGCCAAAACAAAAGCAGGTTTATGACACCAATCTGTCTATATCAAATGTACAATACAGACAAATACAAGGATATGAGATATCATATTCATCTTTAATTATAGTATTTCTGAATGGATATCAAATCACAAAAATACATAATTATTGTTGCTTTTTATTTATTAATTTGTTTTGTTTTATTTTATTTTAATATGATGTAAACATGAAGTCAGCATATTACCAACTGTAAGTGACATGTTTTTTCACCATACTTTCAAAGTCTTTTTTTTTTGCAGTGATGGAGAGATACTGCCCCCTGTTTTCGGTTAAAATGAAATACATCTTGAGAGTTTAAAGAGTCATAACTTAAATGACATGACTGAATATTAATAAAGGCATAAATGACAATTTTTTTGTTTGTTTTTTATCTAATTTTTTTTTTAATTAAAAGAAAAATAAATAGTGATCAAAAGTATGAAAATAATTGCAAATAATATATTACACAGCCTCCAAATATTTTTTAAAAAATCCTTCATTCATTTTCTATTTTTATTAAACTGCTCTTTGTCTGTAATAAAAACCTTGCATTTCATAATTCAAGCTGCATAAACTGCACTAACTGTCGTTAAGTTATGGGTTAGTCATTATAAAACACCATATCAATTCTACTGTGAGTAGTAGTTGGTAATTCAAATTGTAATATGTTTAAATAAAACACTCACAATTAGTATGTCAAAAGACTGCTCCAGGTGAGGCTCGAACTCACAACCTCGGCATTGCTCTACAGTGTACTGTCATATAAGTACCGCGCGCTAACCGATTGCGCCACTGGAGCTCACTGTGCTCGTGGTGCAGCTGGGTTTTTAAACACGGACGAGCGGATTTAATGTTGTCACATTACTTCTATTGTTTTCGCTTTATAACGCTATCACACTAGCTCCACACAAACGTTCATGTTTACCTCAGTATCAAAGTACAGAAAGACAATGGCGGATTGAATAATAGTGAAATATTAGCGCTATCATAACTAGTCAGTAGCGTAAACGAGCACAACAGTAATGTCATAATATGAACATATCTTGATTTCTATCGAAAAAATAGTACTTTGTCATGTTTTTCCGTGCTACTTTCCGCTGATTTTCGGGCTTACAGCAGAAGGACGGGTCAATGATGCCATGCTCACAGCCAGCGGTACGCTGGAAGACAACAGGAAACACAGCCCGTCCTTGATATTTTCAAAGTAAAACACGTCACAATAAGACATCCGCTGAAAGTCTCCACTGAAATACAGAGGAACGCTATTGCTGACCATTTGTAGTGGTCATGCAGGCTACTAACAGATTCTTCTAAACAATTGTTAGCAGTGTTGTTTGGCACAAGATGAAAATTAATAAATATAAGATTTTTATCCTCTCCCAATACATAGCTTTATGGATTTTGTAGCCTATAATGATCCCTCTAGCTATCTATCTTACCTCTGTCTTTTTGTTTATCTTCTCGAATTCTTAGGGATACCTACTGCCACATGTTATAGCCTAGCCTACTCTTTGGTCTATTTTAAACATTTGCATGTCACTGTACAGACTGCGCTGAAGTATTGTATGTTTGCTGTCTTGCTTATAGTTATGGTGGTATTTTGATGTGCTCCATAATCAGCTGCATCTGACTTTGAGAGGGAATTTTCTCCACGATGATAATAAAGTAATTTAGAACTAGCATTGTTATTTTTAAATGGCAGGTTATATATATATATATATATGTAAACAGAATTTCTTTGATAATCAATTACCATAAACTATGATAATAAAGTAATTTAGAACATCATTTTTGAAATGGCAGGTTATATACACACACAGTTTTTCTTTGATAAATATTTACCTTAAGAAGTATGCCTGGTATAGGCCTAATAGTAGAACCTCCAAAACAGAACAAAGTATTGAGGGTTGCGTGTGTAAAAAAAAGTGACTACTATATTAAGTTTTCCTTTGGTAAATATATAATGTAAATACAGTACTTGTCATCCCTTTGTTATCACAGAATCAACCGATGTCCTTTATAGAAAGAAAATGTCACAACCCCTACTCCATGACTCTGCCTGTAACAGTTGTATGTGGTTGTTTTGATTTTTTTTTATTTTTACCTTTGTTTGAATGAAGTGTGCTTAATGTATTTTGGTTTTATCTGTCTGTCAGTTTCTTCCCTTCCCCCCTCAATCACACTCCACAGCTTTCAGCACACCTGTGAATCATCTGCAGCCAGCACAGCGGTCTCCAGTCAAGCCATCTCCTGTTCGCTACAAATACTGTGCGCCAGTTTCCAGTCCCTGCCGGATTGTTGTGCCAGTCTTGGTATTTGATGACACACACGTCCCAGCAATAGATGCAATAAATGCCAACTAATTAACACAAACACTTAAGATGCTTTTATTGAAATGTATAATCATATCATACAGTTTCAACATAATAGGAAGGAACACCATTGGTTTCTGTAAAGAATCTGACGTTGTGGATGTTATAACAAAGATCCTTCTTAAAATATAGTGATTGTCAATACTTGCAGACACAGAACTGTACCTGTCAGGACATTCCCCTGCAGCACTCCTGTCCTCAGACTGGGGCATAAACCAGAAAAAAATACTGTGGTTAAATACTTAAACAGTTAGGCATGCACAAATTGTGGAATTCTGGACCCACTGACACAAATGTTTAAAATAATAATTTGTTCATTAGCTGATACCAATAGGCTACTGAAGTTTTATTGTTGATGTTCATTCTGTTTTCCATTGTTATTTATTCCCCCTTTTGTGCTAAGGAGATAGAGAAAGCCAGCAGCTGCTAACAGCTATGTTAACTAGCTCTCAGCACCAAGTTGCTGTTCAAACCGTTAGTGTGGAGCCCTGCTTTTTGCCAGCGTAAAATTTAATACAACAAAAAAAAGATTTCCACACACTTACATCTATGCAGCGTTTCACTTTATAGCATAAATGCTGTGATAAATGTCTGACAGACTCAAAGCTAAGAATAAAGTGATGTAAATGTGAAGAACATCCATCCCCATTTTTTGTAAAACTGTAATGTGTGTTAATGCCATGGTATTTACAGATAAGTTGACAGCCATCAACAAGGCAGATATCGGCCAATACCATTGTGCATCCTAATAAACAGTGACTCCATTTCATTTATGGGTTGTCTTCAGAGTGGTCCAGTATCTTCCCCAAGACTCTTCAACATCCTCAGTAGTCTACCCATTAAAAGTCATATAATATTGTATTATTTTTTGCTATTGGTTGTTGACTGGTCTGACATTCTTCTTCTTGAGGCTCAGGCAACTGATGGAGCTCTTGAGGGCATCTTGAAACATGGAACTAGAGAAAGAGTAAATGAGAGGATCCAGAGCACTGTTGAGGTAGGTGAAGCCGAGGCAGATCATAAAGAGCTGGGTGATCAGATTGTAGGATGTGCAGTTCGTGGGGTGGAAATACTGGACACACAGCGCACCCAGGCCTGTGAGGATACTTGGCAAGAAGCAGATGGTGAACACCAAACTGATCACCCCTACCGCTTGGATTGCCTTCCGCACCTTTTTTTGCGTGTCCCTCTGCTGTTTGTGCAGAAAGCATGCAATATGAGCGGAGCAATACAGAATCAGGAACCAGGACAGGAAGAACTCTGCAACGAAAGCCACATAGTGTATCTTTAATGGCAAAGGGACTACACTGTAGGCGTTGAAGCTGCGACACAAAGAGACGTTGCCATGTTGGAGGAGGAGGTTGGTGGTTAACAATGGAAACCGAACTGCAATCACAACAGTCCACATAAGACCTGCAGTCCAACAGGCCTGAGTTAAAGACATACGGCTGATCCAGTGATGCGGATGGACCACTTTAAAGTAGCGATTCAGTGCCACAACTGTCATGAATGCAATACTGGCCGCGCGATTGACAGCCAGCATGAAGAGGTTGACGCGGCACAAGACTTGTCCGAACACCCAGTGGTCACCTTGGAGAGCAGTGTGGATGCGGAAGGGCACGCTTATGAGGAGCAGAAGGTCAGCTAGAGCCAGGTTAAAGAGGAGGAGAGTGTGTGGTTTCCAACACTTTATGCAGATACAGAAAATCCACAAAGCGACCATGTTTCCTGGCAGGCCCACAATCACCTCAATGATCACGAGGATATGCAGGATCAAAGGTTCAAAGTTTTGGTTTGATGGGCAATGGATGACACTGTTATTCATATTTATTGCCTCTGTGGTATTGGTAACCAAATCCATTTTGGCCATGAATGCAGTCTGATCTCTCTTTTCCACTGTTCCTAATTCTTAGCAGATCTTGACATTTTCAAGGAGAAGAGAAAGAGAGGGAGAGAAAGTGTTATAGACAGTAATATTTCATGGATTAATCATTCAAAGCAAAAGTTTTAACATTTTGCACCCCTTATTCTGAAAGGCTTCTCCTTGATCTACTTTGGCTTTGACTGAATCTCATTTGTATGTTGCTGTCAACAAAAGCATCTGCCAAATTAGTTTATGTAAAATAAAAAATAGACTTATTTGCTTTCTTGCCGAGAGTGCAATGAGAAGATTGATACCACTCCCATGTCTGTACAGTCAGTATGAAGCTACAGTCAGTAATCAATTAGCTTAGCTTAGCATGACGGCCAGAAATAGAGGGAAACAGCTAGCCTGGCTTCGTCCAGATGTAACAAAATCCATCTAGTAATGCTAATAATAATTATAACAGAACTGTCTTTTTCCCATCTATTTTTAGGGCTGTCAAACAATTTATTTTTAAATTGTTATTAATCGCAGAATTGCTTTTCTAATTCACATTTTCAATTCCATTATTTTGTTTTACAAAACAGTTATGAAGTTCATATTGAACAGGTAAAGTAATTCTTTCCAGATTGTCTTGATTATGAATCAAATGACAACAAACAACTGCATGAGATGATTATAAATTCGGCATGTCTGAAAAGGGACACATTGGTACCCATAGAACTCTTTTTCATTCAGACATCTTGAGGTCAGAGGTCAAGGGACCCCTGTTAAATGGCAATGGCCATTCTGTTTATTCATTCATTCATTTTCCGTAACCACTTTGTCCTCATAAGGGTCGCGGGGGGCTGGAGCCAATTCCAGCTGTCATCGGGCGGAAGGTGGGGTACATCCTGGACAGGTCACCAAATGTCTTTGGACTGTGGGGGGAAGCTGGAGATGCCGGAGAGAACCCACGCAAACACAGGGAGAACATGCAAACTCCGCACAGAAGGGCCCCCGCCCATAAATCAAACCCCATTCCAATCCGGGTTCGACTCAGGGACCCTCTTGCTGTGAGGCAACAGTGCTAACCACAACGCCACCATGCTTCCATGCTGTTTATCCATCACCAAGATTTAGCCTTATTTTAGAGTGTTATTCAGCCTCCTTACTGAAAAGCTAGCATGGCATGATATCACTGGATTATTAAGGTCTTCTAGTTTTATATGATAGCAGTATCATCACTCTAGCTTTAAAACTCAGACAGATACAGCCTCTTGAAGATGGAAATGTTGGCTTGTGGTTAACGCGATTTAAATAAATAAATATAGATTAACCCTAATTTATATACAATCCTAAAACCAAAAGAGTTGGGAGGCTGTGTAGTAAATGACTAAAAACAGAATGCAATTATTTGCAAGTCCTTTTCTAAATATATTCAATTGAATACAGTACAAAGACAAGGTATTTAATGTTCAAACTAATCAGCTTTACTGTTTTTTTTTTAAATATACACTCATTCTGAATGGCTGCAATACATTTTTTTTTAAATGTGGAAACAAAAGAAATTGGGGTAAACTGGTAAATTTGTAATGGATGATAGTATCATGACTGCGTATGACATGGGCATCTTCATCACATGCTAGGGTTAGAAGGAAAATCTGCACGGGCAAATAGTCTGACAGTTTAAAAGCAATTTTTCTCAGTGCAGAATTACTAGGATTTTAAGCCATAATATTGTCAAATGACTAAGAGAATATGTACAAATCTTAGAATGTAAGGGGCAGGAACAAGACTAGCTGGCCTGCAGCCAAGACATGAATCCTGTTGAAAATGTGTGGCACATAATATGACAATAATAATCCAGACTGTTTGGCAACTAAAGTTGTACATCAAGAATGGGAAAGAATTTCAAAACTTAAACAATTAGTGTCCACAGTTAGCAAACACTTGGTGAGTGTTGTTAAGTGAAAAGATAATGTAATGCAGTGATAAACATACCTTTGCCAACATTTTTGTACCAAACCGCAGGCATCGAATTCAGAAAGAGAATGAATTCTAAAAAAAAACAAGTTTATCAGTTTGAACATTACATATTTTGTCTTTGTACTGAATTCAGTAATTAGGTTTGAAAAGAATATGCAGAGAATTCTATTGTGTTTTTATCCATGTTTTAGACAGTGTCGCGTTTTTTTTGGAATCGGTTCGTATAAGAAAATATTGACGTTTAGCCATATTTAAATGGTAGTGATGAGATATACCAATGATCATTAAAACACCTTATCAGTCTTTTAAATGTCAAACCTCAAAATGAATGTACACTTCAGAATAGGAAACAGAGTTAAAATATCAGCACTCACCAGTTTTCAACAGTGAAATCCTCTGAATTCCCTCTAAAAGATCTGAACACCTTCCTTTTCAGAGGATACAGTTGTTTTACCGGTACATTCGGCAGAAGACACAAGTAATGAGATCTCTTTCACTTCAGGTGTATGTGATTTACTAACACAAGATCCTTGTAACATTCCGCAAGTGAAAGGTGGCTTCCTCTAAGGGCTTGTCACAGCATGAGGGTCATGATGGTTCCTGGGAAAACAATCTGTAGTACAGTCCCTTTTGGAATTCCAGATCCACCTCCAGTGACTTATATCAGATCTTGTTTTAACTGAGTATAAATGCTTCTTATCATACTTTTCCACCATAACATGTTTGTTAGCCTGTATTTTTATTTGTATCTATTTACATTGCTATTATTGTTTGTTGTTTTATATTTATTTTATCTCTATTTTAACTGTTATTTGTTTGCTTGTTAACTGATTTAAATGTCTTTGCTCATACGCGGCATCATTTAAAATGAGGGTTAATATGAATATTAATTTATTTCAATCTAATTTAGGTCTATTTACGTAATTGATAAGTGACATGAAAACCTGCCAACCTGCACACTGTGTGAAAGAGGATGTGAATTTCCCTAACCAAATTTTCTTTGGTGACAATGTATTATACAACAATGCATTGCACACAATGTCAACCCTGCTCACCACTGTGTGAAGAGTCCGATCTTTGTCATCTCAATGACTTTATGGTCATTGACTCCTGTACAGCGGTGCAGTCCCCCTCCCCAGGCCCCAAAGGTGTGTTTGCCAGTATCACTGGACTCTGATCTATAAAGGTCCGCCATTCATCGAACTGTTTTATTAGAGTGCACACAAAACAAACACACAGCAAACAGCAGCGGCAGCATGTCAGGACTGACATCTGTTCTTAGGGACACTTTATGGTTAGATTTCAAGCTGTGCATGTGGGAAGCTGCACTGGTGGAGCTCTAAATCCATATTTATATTGAATTAGTTATTATGTGTGTTGGCAGCTTCTAGCACTCAGTGAGTAACATCTAGTTACTCATTTTTTTAAATTGCAGATGATTGTCTAATAATCTTTATACAGCATCATAAATCTCTTTCTTGCACGTTCACCTGTAAAACTGCGTAAATATTCAAAATGAACACACAATGTTTACAGAAAGGCTAAAAGTCAACATGAAACAAATGTGAAAAATATAATACTCATAATGTGGTAGAAATACTTTTGTGCTTGAAATATGACTGTAAAAAATTCTAAAATGGAACATAATAGATTGGGAACTAATCATTTTTCATGAAATATTTTTTTCTTTTTTTTTTAAATGAAAGAATGTGTGGATGCAGTGTTGATGTTCTCAGACAATTCTATCATCTATGTGTACATTTCGGGCTGCTTCCCTGACACACCCAGCTACTGTGCTTTACTGATAACCTGCAAGTTTGCCCTCCAAAAACACACTTTAACACATTTGCACAATTACTGCATACTTAAAATAAACCATTAACGCATCCACTATGGGATTAATACTAGTATTAGTATTACAGAAAAGTTTTTCTCAGGAGCTCCAGGTTTGCTTCCTGGGTCTCTTATTTGGTTTCACAACCTCAGCCTGTGACAGAGACATCACTGTCTCACTGGACATCACTGTCCCACACGATAACACGGAGCTGCTTAATGTTTAGCCCAAGATCTACACACACATACACACAAACACACACACACACACACACACACACACACACACACACACACACAAGGAAGCAGAGGGATTACAAAGGTACAGGGACCCATATGCTGCCAGGGATGGAGGTGAGAGAACTACATGCGAGGAGAACACAAGGTAGCACTGAACAAGGTGAGATTTATTACTGATTATTGTTTATTATGTTTAATATCTGTAGAGTGCCACACTTTGAGGCATAATATGGCTTTTGTTGTCATTGCATCCTTATCGCAGTTGAAGTTGGCCAAGTGATGGACTTGGAATCGGTGCTAATGTGTTGTAGGATTGTTGACACTATTCTATTTTAAGGATAAATTCATTTTAAAAAACAGACGGTCAGATGAATTTGCATCAGTCAATGGTATTTTGTTGTAGTTCAGAGTGAAAACCTGTTGAAGATTTTCTGAGCCTTTAATTTGCTTAACTGGGCTATTAGCCTGTTAATCCACATTAGAGCATGTACGCTGTGCCGTGTGTCCTGTGGAGGAGGGACCAAACTGAACTGTATACACACTGAGGAATTATAATAAAATCTAGAAAAAAGATGTTCTTTCAAAAAGAAATACTACCTGTCAAGAGATTGACCAGATAGGTTTAAGTTTTGTCGTTTAACATGTAGAATTGAATGACTAAAATTCTCAATAAATGCAACTCTCAGTAAGCAACACCCACTTTATCTAAAAGTAATAACTTCCATAACGACATACGTCTCATTATTGCAATTGTTGTAGTAATTATCTTCTTGTTTCCTGATTTAAGATTGTAGAACAATAATATTACAACACCGTAATATTCTAGGACTGTAACATTCTAGAACCATAACTTGACCAAACGTGTAATAGTCTAGAACACTGTGGCATTCTCAAACCTGTGACACTCTAGATCTGTGGCATGTTAGAAACAATCCAGTGTGATATGAGTGTGATATAACTGTGTACCCTTCCCTCTCTTGTCCAGTGAAAGGTTCAGCTGCCTCAGTGTTAATGTAATGACTGCTCCCTTGCCTAGAACCCTACCATTCTAGAAGGCAAGAATTCAAGAACTATAACATACTAGAACCATACCATTCCAGACCCTTACTATTCTAGAACTATAACATTCTAGAACACAAACATTCTGTAACTATAACATTCTAAAACCCTGCCAAGCTAGAACCTTAGCATCCTAGAACTCTAGCATTCTAGACCCATTGCATTCTAGAATCTAACATTCTAGAACCATAACATTCTAGAACCCAAACATTTTATAACTATAAAATTATTGAATAGCTAGAATCAGTATATTCTAGAACTCTACATTTCTAGAACTATTACATTCTAGAACCATACCATTCTAGTCAATAACACTCTAGAACTCTACCATTCTAGACCTCTACCATCCTAGACCTGTTACATTCTAGAATCCAAACATTCTACAACTAGTACATTCTAGGACCCTACCATTCTAGAACAGAACTAACATTCTAGAAGGCAAATATTCTTTGACTATAACATTCTAGAACCCAACATTCTAAAGAGCAAACATTCTAGAACTATAATATCCTAGAACCCTGCAATGTGAGAACAAAAACATTCTAGAAGTCTACCATTCTGGAACAATACATTCTAGGCCCCTACCAGTTTGGAATTACTACATTCTAGAACCAAAACATTGTATAACTATAACATTGTAGAGCCCTACTATTCTAGACCTATTACACTCTAGAATCCTAACATTTTAGAAAGCACATGTTTTAGAAACCCTACATTCTAGAACCCTATTATGCGAGAACAAAAACATTCAAGAGACATAGCAAGCTAGAAGTCTACCATTTTAGAACCCTACCATTCCAGGCCCTTACCACTCTAGAACTATTACATTCTAGAACCCAACCATTCTAGTCCTATTACATTCTAGAATCATAACATTCTAGAACCATAACATTCTAGAAGGCAAGTATTCTAGAACTATAACAATCTAGAGCCCTACTATGCGGACAAAAACATTCTAGAGAAATAACATTTTGGAACTTTACCATTCCCTATTATGCGAGAACAAAACCATTCAAGAGATATAACAACCTAGAAGTATACCATTTTAGAACCCTACCATTCTAGAACTATTACATTCTAGAATCTCTACATTCTAGCACCCTACCATGCTAGAACCATAACATTCTAAAACTTTACCATTCTGGAACCTACCATTCTAGAATCTCTACATTCTAGCACCCTACCATGCTAGAGCCATAACATTCTTAAACTTTACCACTCTGGAACCTACCATTCTAGAACGATTACATTCTAGAATCTCTACATTCTAGAACTATCACATTCCAGAACCATACAATTTTAGAAACCTACCATGCTAGAACCATAGCATTCTAGAACTCTACCATTCTAGAGCTACAACATCCTAGACCACCAACATTGTAGAACCCTACCAATTTTAAATCCATAACATTTTAGAAACCCACCATTCCAGAACTATAACATTCTAGAACCCTGCCATGCTAGGACCATAACATTCTAGAGCTATGACATTTTAGAACCCTTCCATCCCAGAGCCCGAACATTCTAGAACTACAACATTCTAGAATACTAACATTTTAGAACACCTAACAATCAAAAACTCATAACTATACATGAGCATGTCATAAGGAAAATATGCGCACCCCGGTCCCCAGGGACCAGCTACCCCTCCTAATGGCACACTCATGCTCACGCCTCAGCGTGAACATCATGAGCTCTTTAATCGTCAGCATGGAACCTTACATTTTAGAGCTCTAACACTCTGCAACCAACAAACATTCTAGAACTCTGCCATTCCCAAACCATTACATTCTGGAACCAATTACACTCTAGAACAACTCATGGAACAACTCATAATTCCAATGGAAGCAAACCACTAACTGTCAAAGAATAAGATGAGAAGCTTCTATAACTTCTTAAATAATTGATAGGTTTCTCAAATGCTTAGACACCATTCCTGGAACAATTCAACATTTTGTCAAATTTTCACATGCACTTTTAGGCCTTTCAGAAACAGCCAACTGAGAGAAATTCAAAACAGTAGTTTAATGTAGACCTGCTACAGTGGATAAAAGCATACTTCTGAATTCTGCTGACGTTTGCAATGTCAAGCTGACTAAAACATGTAGGAAGAGTCCATGCATGTTAAATACCCAATTTCCAGAAGCTTTAACTCCAAGTCTGGTTTGTTTTTGTGAACATGTTACTTTTGCCACATTTTGGATAGCATATAAAAATCTCCAAATGGGGCAAAGGTTTACACCAATGACTGTCTTTGTGACAGGGCCCGGTGTTGTAGGTGAAGCCCCAGCAGAACCAAATGGGAGCATCTCAAGCCGTCCCCTCTCTGCTGCAGCTCGTCTTTATGTGTACGCCCTGCACGGCTGCCTCTGTGAGGTGTCCTTCACTGCTGTGTGGGACTGGTGCAGCACCCAGGACAGGAGGCTGGAGGGTCACAGCAGCCTTTGGGCGTTGCCTATGTACGCCACCGCCATCTACCTCATGGAGATCCTGAGAGGCCGGCTGCTGGCTGAGAATTTCCCACTACCAGTGCGTCTGGCGGCCTACATTCTGTTCATCTACCTGTGGGAGTTCAGCTGGGGGGCCGGGCTGAGCCTGCTGCGGGCCTGTCCTTGGGACTACTCAGGTTATAGGTACAACCTTGGAGGACTAGTGACTCTGGAATATGCTTTGCCCTGGACTGTGGCTGCACTTATAGCTGAGCAGCATGTGATAAGGAACACTCTGAGGATCAGACTGCACAACTGAGCTGATTCAGTGTGGAATACTGGGCTTCCAAAAGCAACTATAGAGCACTTGGGGACATTGTTTTAGGAACAAAACCACACTGTTGGGAGATTTTGACATGTGTATGTGAAAATCTGGAGCAACTGCTGAACCTCATTTAGCTGTGTCATTAGAGTTCGCGTAGACACACATCTGGAAAAGGCAAAATAAAACAACCTGCCCTGCACTCTGGACTCTGGACACCTGCACCAAAGTCAGTTGTTTGTGGAACCCATCCAGCAGCTCCATCCAGCCATGCTGTCAAGTGATGCCGTGTCTGTGCATTGCATATGGGCGTGACCAATTCCCGGCCGTCCACCAGCATATTATAATAATGCCACCAGGTCTGTCTGAGCACGTTTTCAAATCTATTAGAACATTAGAACCATTTCTACAGGCTACATTTGTAACTTTTCTGAAATATTCATAAGCAAATATCTGATTTTTTTGGTTTGCAGGGTGAAAAACTTACTTACATCCTAGTTTGTAGTTAGTTAACTGCACTAATAAATGCACAATATATCCACAAAAATGTCTATAATCATAAGAAAAGCAGATTCTATGAAGATATGTGATCCATGTTTTTTTTTGTTTTTTTTGTCGCAGACTTTCATCTACAATAAGCCTACCCCTGTGTTTATTCACTAGCTGCACCCATTTGTAGGAGATGCCATTTGTTTCAGATGTCAGTCTGAAAACATGTTTCACAAACAAACCTCCAAATCACGCCCAGTCAATTCAGGGTTTCTGTGGAAAAGGACTAGATTATCATCTCAGAACATGGTCATTTTTTGCAAAACCTGTTGAAACCTGCATTTGACATCATTCCAGCTAACTGCACAACTACACTGGAACTGTGAAACATTTTTACGAGGGTTGATAATAGTAAGATTTTTTTGTCAAATGTTGTTCCCTTGCATGTTTATATAAACGATCACAGTTCACAATTTTATCTTGACACTTATTTATTCTTTTGACTTCTTTCATAAATTGAAATAGAAACGATGTACACTGATAAGATTAGTGTTTTTGTTAAAACAACAGAGTGCAATTTACAGTTTTAAGTTCAGTTGCTTCTGGTGTTTATCAGTACGGAAGTGGGTCAATGCTCATTTTTATTAACATATATTAGTGTTGAACTTCAATGAGTGCATGATTTACAATACTTACTGCGTGCGATTATAAACTGTCTTATTTTCACTACTACATGTAATACTGAGTTCTGTTGCCCACATATACACAATACTGTGATGTGTGTGTGTGCGTGTGTGTGAGAGAATTTGCAGGTGATGCTCAGGGTCTCTTCCGCTCAGGGTTTTGAACCACAAACAGGGCAACAGTCCCCTCATCTCTATGCCACTGGTACCTACAGAAGAAGAAGAAACCTTATTTAATATCTTTCTGAGGGAAAAGTCAAAATCAAAATTTGAGAAACATTTGAAATATCACAACAGCACACAAGAGTTTGTCATTAATTAATTCATGTTGACTCACTGGCTCTGTTCAGGAACAAGTAAACTGTCTCCTGCAGACAGACTGAACTCCTGCTCGTTCACTGTTACTCTTGAGGATCCCTCCTGAGAGCCCGAGAGAGAGGGAGATGAGAAAAGAAGATAATTTTAAAAAAGTCAGAGTTTGGTTATTACACAAAGAGTCCAACACACATACATGGTAGTTAAAAAAAGCACTGAGAGACAGGTCGGACACATGAAGCTACAGGACATTTAGAGAACATACCAGTTGCCAAATCCACACATCACTTTGCCGTACTGACGCCTCGGTCCGCCCGGGTCCAAACACCATCACCTATTGTGGTCATAGGATGGAGCATTATTGCTTCTTTGAAACTCTTCCATATTGTCATTGTCATTATCATTGTCATCATCGTCATCATCAACATCAATGTCATCATCAACACTGTCATCATCATCATCATCATCAACATTGTCATCATCATCATCATCAGCATCGTCATCATCAGCACCATCATTGTCATCATCATCATCGCCATCTTCATCATCATTATCATCATCAACCTTCATCACCACCATCATCGCCTTCTTCCCATGTTTTTGAGAGAAATCAAGCCAAGTTGCTCCGGTTTTAAAGGGTTGATAAACACATCATTTGATACCAAAGAAGATGCTGAAAATGTAAAACTTTTGTAAGAACACATCTGAAAACATGATCCCCTGTACCTCTGTCTCAAACTGAGCTCCAAACATGTTGACGAGCCCTCTGCTGGCCAGGGCCGGCCTCTGTTTGTCCAGCCAGTCTTTGAAGGAGAAGGGCGTCATCACATTCATGGTGTTCATCTGGAACGCAGGTTCTCCAAAGACTACATCTGTTCATCCAAAGACAACCACAACACCAGTTTAAGGTTTACTTAAAGACTTAAAGCGAGACAAATCACATTTTAACAATAATCACAAGGAATTTCAGGGCAACTCACTGGGATCAGGTTTTCCTGTTTTGAACTGCTTTGATGCCATGAACCTGCAAGTGAAACATCAACCAACAACAACAACAACAGACTGCATTAAAACGAACTACCAGATCTGATAGAGACTGAGAGTGTGTAGATAAACATAAAGATGTCTTACTCTTTGATAATTGGCACCAGTTGGGTTCCGAGGTCCTGACAGTAAAACCATTTCTCCATCAGGATGTCAGTAGTGTTGTCCACATAGTACCTGAGGGCACAAACACACACTCACGTTAGTGCTACTTGGAACTTGTATGTTGTGGAATCCTTTCGGTCATTTGGACCTCAGTGAACCTCTGGACTACAAAAATAATCTTTGTGTTGCACATTATAGTTTAGTGTACAGTTTTCTCCAGTGATCTGACGCATTGCTACTGTTTTATAGTGATCACAACTTCAAATGCATCCGCTGAAGTATTAATGACTTCTTCTTCTCTTTTCTTTTTTGGTGTTTTATATGATTTTACAGAAATATACAGATGACAGTTCATTATACAACCACAACCACCCCCTACCCCATGGCGTGAGTAATTCAAGAAAAATAAATAAATACATTATTATTATTATTATTATTATTAATAATAATAATAATAATAATAATAATAATAATAATAATAATAATAATAATAATAATAATAATAATAATCTCTTTTTTTCACAAAACTACTGCATAGAGAATGAGGTTTTCCAAACATTTACAAATGTAGACATTTCTTGAAAATGTTTGTCTTCTGCTAATAATAGTCACAATTATTCACTTCATTTCAATATCAGCAAAAGGTATAAAGATTTCAACTACTGTATTTTCTCGAACACCTTATAAAATCGTTATTTTTAAGAAGAGAGGGCAATAGAGTAATTAACCTCAGGCAGTCAGTCTCAGTCAGCAGCCGTCTCCTCTCCACCACCAGCCCCACAGTGTTGGCCTGTCTCTGTGGGGAGTGGGGGATCCGAGCTGGGAGCAGGAACATCTACAAATGGGGACAAAATAAAATTTAAAACAGTGTTAATATGATAAGGTTCATTACACAAATTTTACTGACGAAGTTGCACTAGAGCATTGTAAAAGTCCTAAACCAATGAAAAGAGCAGTGACAAAGTAAAATGCCTTCATATAGTGATAATATGTTATATGTAACTTACTATGCATAATATGCCAAAAACAAAAAATCAATTTATCAAATTATAACAAAGCTCACCTCTCCCTCCTTTATGTGTACATCCTTGTGTTTCCCATTTTCTACCACCTTTACACACATGTCCCCCTTCACCTGGTAGAACAGCTGTTTAAAACAGAGTGAAAGACAGAGGAAACTGTCTCATTAGATTAAAGGGGAACTGCACAGGTTCTTCACATCAACACTTTGAAACCTGAGCCAAAGGCAAATAGATTTCTCACAAAGACATGGAAAAAAGACAATGAGTAATTGAGCAAGAAATTACCCAAAAAAGTTGCAAAAAATCTGTAAAGAAATTACCTGAAATTAGCACAAAGTGATAAAATAAAGTAATATATCTAAATGATAAAACACATTTCTGTGACCTAATTTTAGGTAATTTTCACAACTTTCACATTTTTTTTTAGCATTTTAGCGACTTTTCATGACAAGTGGCTGATTGCTTTTTTTACTGTGTTTTTGACAGAAATCAAACCAATGTGCACGTTTCAAAGGTTTAAATGCTTGTGAAAAGCGTCTGAATGCAGCACAAAACAAGCTGATGTGGCTCAAGGTTTCAAAGGGATAACGTCTTGGAAAGTGCTGCTGCACGGGTGAAAAAAAGTTGTATGAACCCTTTAGTGTCTCCAGAGGGAGCTGTGTGATGGCTGAGGAATTGTCTCTGGTGATCTCACTTTAGTTAGGGCTGAAATACAAGCTGAAAATGAAAAAGAGTCTGGGGGTGTGGAGTTAGAAAGATTACTAGACCTGTGTGGTGTACTCCTTATCTCACCTTTTGTCACCTGACCGGCCTGGATGCACAGGATGCTACGAGTGTCCTATATGAGCATGTGTGGAAAGAGTCTAGAGGCAGTCCGCATGTGGGGACCTGAAAGGTGGGAGTTGACTGTGGTGTGGAGGTAAAGGGATAGTTTGGATTTTTGTAAGTGGGGATGTATGAGGTACTTATCCAGAGTCAGTTGACTACATACTGGCGATTCACCCGACACGCCCCCAGTTTGGAGAAGCAGGCTGGAGTCTGACATGGAGGCTAAGTAATAGCTGCACTGCTGTCCAAGAGCATGTATTTTAGCCTCTAAAAACATCAATATTAGTTTAAGGGGCCGTTTACATGGCAACAGCGTTTTGGGGGCCTGAAAACGCAAACTTTTGAAACCAGGTTCCAGAGTGTTGAAAATGCAACCCCTTCTGTCGCCATGTAAACTGACAATCTCTTCTACCACTGTCAGGATAGTGATAGCTTCAGCAAATGTGACAAAAAGTAATTTTTACTAAAAGTTACCAACTACAGTTTTAACTGTGAATGTAAAGCAGAGAACTGGAGGCTAAAATAACAACCAGTATTTCGTCTGATAATGATATGCAATCACTGAAAAAAATTTAATTTTAAGTTTGCATTATACAATCTAGCTTTTTGCAGAATAAATCAGTGCTTCTCTCTTACCTCCTCCCCTTCCTCTATGTGATAATCCTTCCTGGTGTTTGGACCTCCAACAAACATGACATTCAACTGAGAAAAGTGCCTTAAAGTGAAAAGAATGAAATACAATAATGCTCCAGCTACAAACAGTCAGTGGAACTCTGCTAGTTGGTTATTTATTAATGTATCTAAACTGTGCACTTGTTGTGACTTTTAATCTTTGAAAAGTTGTGGCTGTTTTTTTTTCATTATGTAATCCATCAAATTGTTGCAAATCAGAACTGACTGCAATTATAAATATATGTCACAATGTGGTAAACTTCAAACTAGAATAACTCACATGAGCTTGTTGCACACTGGAGGCAGAAAAGCATTTTTGTTCTCCTCAATCCAGCGGTCCACATTCACAACACTCATTTTTGAAACTGTATAAGCTGTCTGCTGCAGTATGAAGCCGCTCTGACCAGTCTGCTGACCTGACTGCTTTGCACAATGTGACAATGTGACTGACACTGAAAGTCCAAAATGCAGAAGTAGGTCTACTTGAAGCGGGGGAGGAGTTTGAGTTTGTTGAAAGTTGAAAGTTTGCTCGTTCTCTGCTAATAAGTAACATCCTGAGGTGACCTGTTGGAATCCCTTGCAACATTAATGAAATAACGCTGGAAACACTCCAAGTTCCTCCATATTTTTTTAAAAATCTAAATTCACGCAACACATCAAAGTTCTAGTCAAATTTTTGAAATCTAGTCATAAGCCACTAATCTGCACATTATTTTCTCTATTAAACAATTGATCATTTTTTTCAATAAATCGCCCAGAAATGGTGAAAAATGCCCTGTGTAATTTCCAAGAAGTTCAATCTTCAAATAGTGATTTATTATGTTTTATTGTCCAAAAATCCAAAGTAGTTCAGTCTATTATCATGCATGACAAAGAAATTCTCACAATCAAGAAGCAAGAAACCAACAAAGGTTTTAACTTTGTTGTTTAAAAAATATTGAAATTATTACTTGACTATCAAAATAGTTGCAGATTGATTTCAAGTTGCTTAACTAATCAATAAATCAAATAATCAGTACACCGACTCATCATTGCAGCGCTACTGCTGAGCAAAGAATACACAGATTAATGAAAACCGATTGTCATTTTAAAGCCAGAACAATGCCCGAACATACATTAATCAACTACATGTTGCAGTCATATTTTTCAAACTTAATGTAATTATATGCAGTAGGATTCATTACAACTGTGTACTAAATTTGTTAGTAGTAGTTAAATGGGAAAAATGGCAAACAATGTGTGTTGCAATTACACAATCCTGAATTGTGTGTGTGTGTGTGTGTGTGTGTGTGTGTGTGTGTGTGTTTGTGGTATCATGTCCTGTTGGACAAATATTTGCTGAGATTTGAGAAGTACTGTGACCAACTTATAATCATCAGCTGCTCACTGAAGCCAATCAGATTGATGGTCACACTGCATATTTGAGGTCATTTTACACCAAGTGCAATAATTTACATTGTCCACTAGATAGAGCTGTTTGACCTGCTGATTACCAGGCTAAACTTCAGATTGATTCAATTTTTTCTATATTTCTGAACAGCTTGTGTTAAGAGTATGTGTTAGTGATGATCATATGACAGTATCAGCGGTTATTGACCCCTGAAGTTACAAACTGGTAGACCTCATCATTTATTCATCTAGTTACTTTTTGTACAACCATACCACACTGCACTTTACTTTTCAGACTTGTAATTTATAGTTGTTATGAAGAAATATCATATATGGAAGTTGCATGTATTATTTTGTATTCCTTTTGTGTCTAAGGGACTGTTCTTTGTTATTCAAAGGTGAGGGTGGCTGGGGTACGACTTTTTTTTGTTTATGACCCCCCCTTAAGCTATAAATATTTTCTCCTTAAGACCCCCTGAGTGACTTGGGGAATATGGATGACCCTCCCTTCATCATAAATTAGTTATTATATTTTGGCAACTTACACTTTGATTTTTGAAAATTAAAAGTTGAAGACGAAATCCTGAAGTTGAAAAAAAAAAGGCTTGGTTTTTCACTCTTGTTATGCATGCTTGTTAGTGAGAGCAAACAATTTATTGTTGGCAAAATTTAAATGAGACATAGAATAAAGTGATTTTGATGAGATATCAATATTTTAAGTGTAGATTTGATTATGTGTTTTTGTTTCTGATGGAAGTGTTTGTTTCAAATGATGTATCCAAGGAACACTCAAAATTTGAAAATCCAATCATAATTTCTGTTTTTACAGTTTATGGCTATGATAAATGGCGCAATCTTGTCCATTTTTAATGTAAACCTGCATTTCTTCTTTTGAAAGTTTGTGGTAAAATAAATACAACATTCAGCCATTTAAAATTGCATGTCCAAAATTAAAAAAAACCTAAGTCACTCCCCAGTATTTCAAAAATTATTTGAAATACCTCCCCCTTATTGCACCACCCCTCCCTCCTCATAAATAACGAACGTGCCCTAAATAACACAAAATATAGTATGTCACCTTTTCATTGATCATGTTCAAAAAGTGTAACTATTATGTTGACTTGGACGATATATTTAATTCTTAAATGAGTGGATGTAATGACGGGCTTGACATTTAGTCGGTGTGCAGGCAGAAAAAAAGTTCAAATACAGAAAAATGCTGTATTTGAGTCTTCGCGTGCTAACAAATAATACAAACAATAATAGCAAATACATATTTAGCCAACGAACCGTCTCATCAAAGTATTATTCTTTAGCTCTAATGCAACGTACAGATAGTTACAACTCAATTGCCATATTTTGTGTTTCACGACTTCAGACGCACTTTGTGTGACAGGTGTAGGTGACATGTTGCAGCTAACGCTTAGAAATGAAGTGGGCTCGAGCTCAACAGCTTCGGGCCTCCGCTGTCACGTGACTTGGTGCCTGCCCTCTGACGCTGGTAGCTCAGCGTGCCGCACGCAGACGTTGTCCCGACAAATGCCGTTACATTTGTAGTTCTGAATAAAGAAAAAGTGTCCAAACAGCAATTAAACGCGTGTTAGGTGCTAGCATCCAAAAAGTCCTGCGCTTTTTGTAAACGAATTAGATATGCATATTCTGTCAGGATTGGGAGCTGATACGTTATCTTATAAGAAGTGATTCCGGTTCAGTGGGAAGGTTTGAACTGCTCTCTGGAAAGTGACCATTGTTGTAATCAGGTCGAGGCTGTTATCATTTCCACTTGCTGACTTTCTTAGTTTTTTACGGGTTTACAGCAGCAAAAACAGTGCGAGCTTTTTAGAGTGTCATGAAAGAAATGTCGAGGTAAGTCATGTATGTGGCACATTTCCCATTTATGAACATTTCTGTTCGCGTTCAAAAGAGAGTCCTGAAGAATAGGCTAAACGCTAACGTTAGCCAAACTGTCACAACAACCAAACAAGGCCTGCAGCCACGGTTTGTTGGCTAGCTCGCCTGTTTGTTGTTGGGTAACTATGGTGTGAATTTGCCCTTACAAATTGAAAGATTTTCACTTATTTTTGACTAAGAAAATGTCGACCCTCTAATAAGTTTAACCGGAAAGCGAGTCATTAGTTAAACCAATCCTTCCGTAGCAGCCAGCTAACGTTTGCTAACTTGCTAAATTAGCCAATTTGTTAGCGCTTGAAACCTGTTTGTAGACTCTCGGCTAACGCTTGCTCGCCGCGAGCTCATTTCAAACACTTTTTGGCATTTTTGGTAAACTTCTCAAATTAGGAATAGCACGTAAATGTGGAGTCGTTAATACGCTTATTTTGTTAAGTAATAATACGCTACGTTAAGCACACTGTTTTAGAGTATACAACGCTAGCTTGTTTACACCAAGGGTTCGCGGTAATAATACAAGAGACATTGAAAATAGCAAAGCATGACACCTTAAAAATAGCCTACATCTAAAACATGTAGTCGCCTTTTCTTGGTAATTTTGTGCTTTATTTAAGATGGTATTTTAGAAACCATGACATGAAAGAATTCATGTAGTGTTGTCAAGTGTCGTGTAACGTTAGTAGCTGTCATCTCATGTATCGCGCCGTGTGTCCATGTTGTGTTCCCTCGCAGCACCATGCCTGGTGGGCAGCAGCCTCAGAAACACTATGGCATCACCTCTGCCATTAGCCTTGCACCGCCACGGGAAATAGACCACCAGTACACCAAGAAGCTCTGTGATGCTATGAAACCTTTTGGGGTGTTTGAAGATGAAGAGGAATTGAACCATAGGTGAGGAACAGAGAGTATAGTTTTATATTAGTTATAACAAAACACCAGGCCATATTGACTGCACTCCTTTAATTTCAACAATCAAAACTACACATTCATGGAATGCACATGAAAATATGAACACTTGTAATATAATGCACTAGCATTCCTCTGGTAGCCTCAAGAAAAATGAAAACTTCTAAGCTTGTCGGGGGTGTAGGTCCGTTGTTTTGCTGCATTCGACGTCCGTTCATGTCTTTGTAGTTGATAAATATAAATGTTTGGATGCGTACATCAACTAAATTTGTGAAAATGTGTTGCGTATTTCTATATCATTTTTATTTGCTCGCTAAAAGTTGTATCTCCTTGCAGACTTGCAGTTCTTGGAAAGTTGAATAACTTTGTTAAAGAGTGGATCGCAGAGATCAGTGAATTAAAGGTGGGTGGTTTCTTCCTAAAATCTGTGATTTATGATGTATTATTTGGAGTCACCATTGGTTACTATTAAATAAGGGACACTAAAGTTGTCTAGTCCTGTGCCATAAAGAGAAAAAAACGTCATACTGATTTCAATGTATATTTTCTCCCCTCTACAGAACCTCCCACCATCTGCTATAAGCTGTGTTGGGGGAAAGATATTTACATTTGGTTCATACCGCCTTGGAGTGCACACAAAAGGTATGCTATTGATAACAGCGACATCATCAATGAAATCATTTTTTAATGCCAGGAAGCTCTGACAGCATTAAATCTAAACGCCAACTCCTGTACTGTGTGATTGACTTGTATTAACATTCATAAAGAACAAAGAGCAATCCTGCCAGCACTAGAGCCTGTCTAACTAGGCCTACCTTGTTTTTGAAAAGATCAATTCACCCTGACCACACGAAAGCATGAAGCTCGCATTGTCATTATCCTCTGCTTTTGAGAATGAAAAGATGAGTTTTGGGGGTCTGAAAGCCAGGTAAAAACACTGGCTTACTATGGACTAAAGGCATTATTGTGAATGTAATCTTGCTTTAAACAACAAACACAAGGGAGATTAAACTATAAAAATGATTTTTAAAAATACATACATACATAACAGAAAAACACACATTTTGTGTTGGTTTTTTTTTTAACCATTTGTCGTACAACAAAATTAGTGTAAATTAAATTTTTTCTCTTTGTTTTGGTCAAACTATAGTGTTTTTAATGAATCTGAAGATGTTCCAAACTAAATGCAAAGTTGCAAAGTTAAATCGATCATCAGTGCTCTATAACAACCTGTTGCACTTCTGGATAAATCCAATGTTAAATGTGTCCCATTATGTTGCATTACATGAGTAGAACTTCATACCATAGTTATGAGCAAGTGAACTGCAGAGAAAAGCTAACTAATGTGAAGTAGCTAAAGTTTCACTTCACAATATTTATATAGTATATATATATAGTATATATATAGTAATATTTACAGAGACAGCGGATGTAGATTGGCATAGTCAGCTGATCCATTGTGGTGAAAAAAAAAAAAAAAGTAATTTCACAGATATGACACCCCCCCCCAAATTGTTTGCTGTTGGTTGAAAACTACTTTTGAAACTATGTTTTGTGCATAGTTGAGATAACAACAGGCTGTCTGAATCCCGTCCAAACATCCTGTCTCATCAGGTGATCATCTAACCTGAATTTGCTTTACCAGTGTTATTATAATTCTACTTTACACTTGGCAAGATTTAGTTCAGAATTTTGTTCAGTTTATAAAGAGTTAAAATCTAAAACATTTAAAGCTGGTGTGCAAAAGTAATTCATTCCCAGGCTTACTGTGTGCCATTAAACATTTGTTGAGAATTTCACCATTTCTCATATATTGTAGAACATGAATATAGCTTTCACAGTAAATATAAATTATTTACAGTTACAGTGAAGATATCAGGTTAATTCCAGTCTCAAATGACTTTTTTTAAAGCCAAATTTGAGACACTGTTAAAGATGCACAAGCATTAGATTGGAGAAATGGATATGCAGAAAATCCTCAAGTCAGGAACTTCCTGGTAAAGCTATGGCATTATAAAAACTGAGTCCAGGCCTGGAAACAGTTTAGAATTAACAGAATAGTTTGGAAAAGTTTTCAGTATATGTTGTTTTAAGTTGTTTAAAATATGTTTAAAAAAAACGTGTCTAATGTTTGGCAAAATACGGACCTTGTATAAATTTAAAATCTAGTGCTGCGCTGAGTGACTGTTGCAATGTAGAGTGCATCACGCAGAGCAGACTGACACCAGGGAAAAAAACGAGCTGTCGTAAGACGAGTAAACAGGAAAATGTAAAACTGTTTGGTAGCGGGTAAATCAAGGCTTCCAAACTGAGATTTGAGGCACATAAGATGTGTGAATATTCTGTCATTTTGTCAAATTGCATTGACGTCAGCAGGATCTTTGGTTGTCTATCACCCAGACAGGAGCACAGCCTCGATGTTTTGCAAAGTACCCATCTGTGTTGTCTTGTCTAATGGCAATTGGCACAATAATACAGCTAGCTGGCAGTGGGAATGTCAAAATGAGCGAGTAAAGTTAGCAAGTGCTATCAGCTTGCTTGTCCAGTATAGACTTAGGCTCTTATGCAGCTTATAGTTATGGAAATAGGGTAAAATATATTGTTTATGTTGGATATTATATATTAGTTAGATGTGTGGGAACCCTGGAAAAGTTTCAGGTCAGCAGATAGAAGATTGACATTCACCTCTAGTCTTACAAATACTTGACATTTTTTTCAATTTTGCCTGCCTTTTAAATGGGTTCACTTAAGGTCATCAGTGAGTAGAAAAACAAGCACTGTTTGTTTTGGTAAAATATCGAAACTAATAACATTTTATGGGCTGTGTCCCCACACGTACAGTCAGGCTTTATCAGTCAGACGTGAAGAAAGTTACAATTCCTTTTGGCTTCTCTACTTGTTGTTCATCCACAGTGTTTTACCACATGAACTCTGTTTAGCCTTGAGAACAGCAACTTTGTTGACTTTTGTTGAAGTCATCTACCATTTAACCCACTTGGCAACACAGATTACGCAGCTAACAGTAACTGTTTCTTCCAGGAGCTGATATTGATGCTTTGTGTGTGGCTCCACGCCATGTAGAGAGAAGTGACTTTTTCCAGTCTTTCTTTGAAAAAGTCAAACAGCACGAAGAGATCAAAGACCTGAGGGTAAGTGTCTGTGACATGTTTGGCCATTTCCCGGTTTAACGAAGCCCCTGTTACCCTGAGCATGAAAAATGGGTCTACTCAGTCAAAAGATTTTCAGTTTGAAAGATGAAAGAGCAGCAGAGAGCTTGCATCACTGCTCCTGGGAGAGCTCCGCTCTGTTGGAAAGCAGTACTGGGAATGCACAGTTATACCTTACGTTGGCAACAATTGCTCAGTTACTTCTGGATGGCTGTGTTTATCTTTCTGTAGTATCCCTCAGCAGATGAGTATTGCCTGTGGCATTTTTAGCTCTGCTGGTAATGTTAATTTCCCACAGTGTGTATTAACATCAGTGTGCATCCTTGGTAAATATTTAACACTTCTTTGTTTATTGTGACATTTAAATTATATCAAAAGCAAATATCAACTTAAGGGATATTTGATGAAGTATTTACTTTCAGTTAAACAAATTCTTACCTCGGTGACGTTATCTAAGTATACACATTGATACTTTCAGTCGAGCGGCTGAGTGCACTTCGACTGATTGATCAATGTTACTAAACTAAGTAACATCCAATAAACACTGAGTACATCTGTGTTTTTTAATTTTGTAAGAGGAGGATGATGATTTTGTTGAATTTTGAAGCCATTGTCTCCAAAGGCAGCCATAGGTGACTTTACATTCCATGCTGTGCTCATGTTTTCTGAATTTGAACCCATTCTCAATCAAATCTGTTATCATCTGTCTGTAAACATTGTCACAGCACTGTAGGTGACTTTCTGAAGAAGTAGCATACTGCAAGCATTACTACATGTCTCTTTGCAAGCTCTGTTCTTGATTTGGAGTTTCACCTCTTGTGTGTGATAATGTCAGTTATATAACATGGCTTTGTCTCAGATGTGTTACTGATTGTCTTTTTTTGGTGCTTTCTTAAGGCTGTCGAGGACGCCTTTGTACCGGTGATAAAATTCAAATTTGATGGAATAGAGGTAAGTCACTTTGAGATCCAAGTGATGTGTGCTGTCCTCATGTAGGAGTATTGCAGAACTAAATGCACGCTACTCAGAAATAGCATAAATACCATTTTGACAAAGCTTCCATAGGTGATGTGCTTGCCGTGATGTACACAGAGGAGACTGTGATCCTGAAGATTGTTTCCCTATAGCTGTAGATGTCTGCTTCTATAGTTTTGCAAAGGATGATGTTTTTCATCCAACTTAAAGAAATTTATACAGGTTAAAACACAGTCCCCCAGAAAGTTAAGTATTTAACTCTGAGAACCGCAGAATTCAGAAATTTGTGTTTCCCTGCAACCCTGAATAGTGACTTTAGATATTGTTTATACTTACTATTTCATCTCTGCTTTCTTTTGTTTCTGTCTGAGCAGATTGACCTGCTTTTTGCCAGACTGGCCTTACAGTCAATCCCAGACAACTTGGACCTGAGGGGAGACTCCATCCTGAGAAACTTGGACATTCGGTGCATCCGCAGCCTTAACGGTAAATTACACGGCCCCTGTTGGCTTTTAATCAAACAGTAGAGTTTGACTTGAGGCCTTGCGCTTTTGCTGTTCTTTGAGGTGAGATTTCATAAGTAAGAGAGTAAAATTATCTTTATAGTATGTCACATTTGCAGAAGCAAGTTGTGGCAGGCATATAAATCTGACAAAAGTTTGGTCTCCTCTGAAACTTCAGCATTAGGTGTACAGATGGATATGTGTAAATAAGTGAGCATATGTGGATATGGAAGTATTATAAATTTGCTTTTTCTTTTACAAAAATAATGAGGAAAAAGAAAGAAAAGTAGGGGAAAGAAAGGAAATGCAGTTCTTTAAATTGAACTATATCTGCTTTATACAGGCATTAGATTTGTAAGTATTGGGGGGAAAAATCTTTACTCTTGAAGCTGTGGTTGTAAAAGTCACAAATTAAAAGAAAATTTAAACCTTAAATATTTTTCACGTAGAGTTTTTATATGTGATACTTTCCTTGCAGTGTTTTAAGTGTCTGATGTTTTTTTTTTTGTTTGTTTTTTTTTCTCTCGCAGGCTGTCGAGTGACTGATGAAATTTTGTACCTGGTGCCAAACAAAGAAAACTTCAGACTGACACTGAGAGCCATCAAACTGTGGGCGAAGCGTAAGTGGATTCATATGTCGAATGCACTTACAACATAACATTTACTTTTTCTATGTCTGATTTTATTGCGTGCTTTTTTCCAGTTGTTGACACAATATAAGAGTTGATGTATCGAATATATAACATCTTTGTGTGTGTAGAATTAAAAGGTATTTGGTTTTCAAAGGTTTTTACCTCCATGTTCAGTCTGTACCTGACAAACTGACACTCTGCTCATTCTTTGAGTGACACCAGCATTTTAAGAGTGTCTTTAGGTTGTTGTAATGTGTCCTCTGCCTGCAGGTCGTGGGATCTACTCCAACATGCTGGGCTTTCTAGGTGGAGTGTCATGGGCCATGCTGGTGGCCAGGACCTGTCAGCTCTATCCAAACGCTGTGGCCGCCACGCTGGTCCACAAGTTCTTCTTGGTGTTTTCCAAATGGTGACAATATAGCTCTTTTAGCTTTGCTACCAAATTTGTTCAGATCCACTTGATGGCAGTATTTCACAGCCTTTTGTGATGCATTGCATTTTTACAGTTTTCATTAAAATCTTCTCACATTGCTGTCTTTCAGGGAGTGGCCAAACCCTGTGCTATTGAAACAGCCTGAGGACAGCAATCTGAATCTACCTGTGTGGGATCCTCGAGTGAGTATGGCACCAGTGTTTTATTTTCAAATGTTGATAATGTTATTTTGCTTCCGTTTTGTTTGCTCCTAAAACACAGGAAACACTCTCTGGACAATGTTACTCTGCTAAGCTGTTTTTTAGTGTATGAAAGTTAGCTCAACACACTATAGGCACATTATGTTCTCTCATTTCATGTCTCCTCATTCCTCTGTCCTCATGTGACCCGAAAATTGATCGGGTCCCCCTTTCATGAGTTCCGATGCTCTTAACTCTGCTCGGAGGAGGCTTCCAGAGCAGCTTGGAGCGAGGAAGACTTCCTACGTGGACGTTAGCAATTGAATAGCACAACAAAGTTAAACTTTGTGTTAAAATCCCATAATTATATCACTGCATTCAAAAACCTGTGTGGACAGATGAATAACAGTACTGTGTACAGTACAGTAAATATTTAAGGACAAGTTTACACATTTTTCCTGTAGGCTATCCTTTAGAATTTTCTTTGCCTCGCTTCAATATATATTTTGTTTTGACCTTAACTGTTTTTGATATCATAAATTATAAATAAATAAAACTTACACCAAACGAATTAGTCTATAGCTTTAATTGAAAACATTCTAGCTGCTGTAATTGCTGTGTCATGTTTGTTGTGTCCCTTCAGCAATAAACACATTTTAATTATCTATTGGTGTCGCTTCCCTTCAGTCACAGCATGGCCAACAAACACCTGCATCAGGCAGAAAGTGTAGTCTTAAACACAGTTCCTTTATTTTCCAAATATTTAGGCTACTTTCGTTACTTTATGTTCACTGTGACGTACGGTCATCATGATTAAGACTATTACAATAAGTAAAACAAATAATGGCATGATTAAGTTTTTGCTACTGGCAGAATTTGCTAAAAATTAATGTGATTTTGTTGTCTAACAGCTCTTGGTAGTATGGAAGCATTCTCACCTAGTCCCTTTTTAAAAGGGACAAGGAAGGGAAAAGGAAAAGCTGGACAAGGTTATTGAATGGTTGTAAAACAGATTAATTTCTCAGTGTATTGCACCTGCTGGCTTTAATAAATTGTGTTTTGACTGATCTGTACACAGTTTAAATGCAGGTTTATTATCAAAGTGTAATATTTCAAGTAATGTGTTGACCTGCTGGAGAACATTATAATGAAATAGACAAAATGAATAGCACTAACATTGGTGATTTTGTTGGGTAGTATGTCACGTTATCTGGGAAAATGCTAAGTCATTCAGCTGTGCAGCCTTCATCAGTAAATGACAAATCATGATGTGTCAGAGGGAAACACCTCTTGACGGTGTCTCTGATTCCTCCCTCACATCAGTTAAGGGGAAAAAAAATGCAAATGAAGCGTGAAGAATATAAAATGAATTGGGATGTACCCTGTGTTAGTGAGATGTGGGCCCTTGGTTTTAGGCTAACTTTGTGTGTGGGTGTGTTGTCCCACTCTTTCAGTTGTGTGGGTGGAGTGTACTCACGTGTTGAAGGCTCTCATTCCTGCAGCGAAACCAATCTTGGTCCCTGTGCCGTGTTTTTAGGTGAACCCCTCCGACAGATACCACCTGATGCCCATCATCACCCCAGCCTATCCCCAGCAGAACTCCACGTACAACGTCTCCACGTCGACACGCACCATCATGAGCGAGGAGTTCAAATACGGTAATAATGAATGCATGACTGAAACAAAATGTAACACCTCATCACCTGCTTTTTCAGTTCTTCAAATTTATCTTTTCCTAGTAATGGGGTTATTATTGTAGCAGAACTATTTGCAAATGTGTGGAGAGTTGTGCAGCTGTTTCTCTGTGTGCATTATCAAATTTGTAAATGTGTCAAAAAAATCTCTCCATGCATACTGAGATTTGTGAATGTGTACAGGAATCTCAACATGCGTATTCAGAACCAGTGTATGCAAAAAAATCTCCAAATATGTTTTCAGATTTGCAAGTGTACTGAGATTTGTTTCATTTATAGACAAATCTGAAAATGTGTACATAAATCTGTTCATGTGTAGACAAATCAGTACATATGTATTAATGGATGAAGAGTCACAAGTATTTTTGCTCAAAGAGCACGAAACATAGACAATTCAGGCAGGCCTCTCAGTTGTTTCTGAGATCTCATATTCAGTACATAATAAAGACATGTAACAATTTAAAATGTACAGTACCGGTCATTTTAAATGAGATAATTAAAAAGAAAATCCAAAAACAATTAATTTTAATAAAGCAATAAAATACAGCAATGAGTAAATTTAAAACATGTTAAAAACAATCAGTTAAAATCAGTCATGATTTTGATGAGATTTTTGAACTGACCCATTGGAAGTAGAGTATCAAGCTTTCAGCTTACACTGCAGTTTACTCCACGTGTGCAAAGACCCTAAAAGCACTCTTTCCCAAATCAATGTTAGTTCCAGCAACCTGCAGCAATAAGTCCTGTAAGACCACAACTTTTCATAGATCCTAAACCCCTAAATATGTAGCGCTAAAAAAATGTTGAACTTCTGGACGGTTCTCTGTCAAAATCAGTGATCAGCACCTCCTCACTCAACTGTAAATTGTTAGTCAGCCCCCAGTTGGCTGTATAGCTACCCCACACGAATCTGCAGATCCCAACCACAGCATTTAGAGATTGAGAGTCACTTGAGATAAAGTTGCATATCTCCTCATACATTTGCAAATCGCTGTGTCACTATAATGGCCCGAGAACTAGTTTTGTGAAAGGCAGTGGTAACAGTTTTGTGGTCTCCACTTTGAATGGGGAATTGTCTTTCCTGATATGTCTTTGTCCCCCTGTGTTTGACGTGAACAGGCCTCAGCGTCACAGATGAGATTCTTCAGGGAAAAGCAGAATGGTCTAAACTCTTTGAGCCACCCAACTTTTTCCAGAAGTACAAGTAAGTTGTACAATAAAGGATTTATTAACCAAAACAAAATACATAAAACATGTCGAGGTAGATTTTTCTCTGATTTTTTTATTCTCGTACATGCAAGTTGTCCATATTATAAAAGCCAGTATGGTGTTGAGTTAGGTAGAAATGAGCTGTTTGTTTGGCATAAAGAATTTTTGCAGGCTGTAGAGTGTATTGGTGCTGTTGAAACTTAAACCGGATGATGCAAGTCTCTTTTTTTTTCTCTTTTTCTTTTTTCTTTTTCCAGCCTGCTTATTGTTTTCACTTTTTGGTTTTGGGCAGATTTGACTCATCCTAACTGTGGTCAGCAGAGTTTGGTCGACTCATTTTGTTTATGAGAGTTCCTCCCACACAAATACCACAACTAAGTTTTGTGCCATGTTCTGTTGGTGCTGTTGCTTCACCACTGGAGCTACATCCCCTGAGAACGGGTGTGATTGGTTATGTTTGAATTCACAAGTTCTCATAATCAAAATGTTGATTAATATTTCATGTACACTTAAATTAAGATGAATTACATGTAAAGATTCACGGAAGATCATTATGCCTGCACAGAAGTCTTTTAAGAAATAAAGATTTTATTAAGGGAAGGTTTTTGCAGTAAATGGTCTTTCAGTGATTTTATCATAAAAACACTTTGGTAGTCAATAGCAAATATTGCCACATTGCTGCCAGTCATTGTATAAGTATATTTTATGTGTCTTTGAAGTTGTCTGCTGTGTTTAACAACTTAACATCTTGTCTAATTTTCTGTCATGTGCTGCAGGCATTACATCGTTCTGACTGCCAGTGCCTCCACAGAAGAAAACCACTTAGAATGGTGAGTGTCAAAAGACTATAAGGTCTGTAAGGCGAAATCGTGTAAAACCACCCGCACTTTCCATTGTGTAAAAACTGTGTGGGCAGTACTGCAATAATGTGTTATCGGCACATCTGTGACTACACATTGATATTTTCCTTCAGGATCGGTCTGGTGGAGTCAAAGATCCGCGTTCTGGTGGGAAACCTGGAGAGGAACGAGTACATCACCTTGGCTCATGTCAACCCCCAGTCCTTCCCCGGGTCCAAGGAGAACCGCAACGAGTGAGCTCAGTTTATCCATACGTACAAATAGCTGTTAGCTGTTAGAGTTCTGCAAGTGCTGGAATTTGTACCACACTCAGCAGGTTTCCATTACGGATTTGCACAAAAGTTAAGCGACATTTTCAAAATGTCGATAAAACACAATTGCAAGATGACTGCATTTTCCATTGAGTGATGTTATGCGACTTCTCCTATGGCAGTAACTTTCCAAGAAGCATGGCGATGGATGTTCAAAACATTAGCAGCTTTATTTCTATTGCAGCCACTAAACTCGCCATCATTATTTCCAATCCAAGGCAGCGCAGGCGTGTTATGCAAGCCATAATAGAAAGGCGAGCCCCTTATACGTGAGAGCGGCCGCATATGAGGGATCTCTGGAAGGTGATAGTCCACGATTTCACAGAGGAATTATGGATTCAAAACTTTTGACTGATCCACTTAACTCTTTAAGAGTTATGTGATGCAATAACACCTCTTGTAGCTCCTGCTGCATCACGAGGGAGCCAGTTCCTACTGACAAGCACATAGCCATAACATCATGTTACCATTGTTGTTTTGCAAAATATGGCTTTTTTGAATCGTCAGAAATACCACCTTATGAAAGCTTACTAACTTTAGGCGGATTTTATTTTCGCAATTTCAGTTTGCGCAAAGAATCCTTTAGATTAATGCACTTTAGGTCGTAAACCCCTGTTTGATAAGATTTTGTTCAGGGACTTATATTCAAATAGATTTTGGTTGGTAAAAATGATTAAGACAAGAATTATGTAGTTTTCAACTACAGCGGAGAAGATAACCATTGAGGAAGTAAAACTATATTCATAATAATAACCTTAACTGACACTGTCTCACTTCTGTAGTAAATGCAACAGAAAATAAACTCTTCTCCATTTTTCTGAGGATCTCCTGAAACTCCCTCGAGGACCCCTGGCTGTCTCCTAACCTCTGCTTGAGAACCTCTGCATCACAAGCATGTTGACTTCCACAAACTGAAATCAGGATCAAATAAACATGACACTTGTTTTCACTTTGCTCCTTGTGTGTTTGTGTAACAGGAACGACTTTGTGTCCATGTGGTTTATTGGGATCATCTTCAAGAAGGTAGAGAATGCGGAGAGTGTGAACATCGACCTGACGTACGACATCCAGTCCTTCACAGACACTGGTAGGTTCTGTCACAACACTTTCTGATGGTGGTCATAGAACAGCCTAGTCAAACGTTTAAGATAAAATAGGATAAAACACAAGACATTCATTGCGATACTGTGTCCTTTAAGTAATTAAAATGGCTAAAAGGTAGTGGGATAAAAAGCTATTTAATATGAATTTAATATAAAATGAATTCAGAGGTTCTGGGACTTTTTTTTCTTACAGTTTTGATTTCTTGGTTGCCACAAAATATTTCAAACTTTTCCAAACAGAAACAAAATGGCTAACCCTAACCCACAGAAACAAAACTTTTTAGCTTGGCATAAAACGTAAGTGACCTTTTTAAATCTGAAACACATTATTTACTTTTATAGTAATAAACATGGAGATCCCTTTTACAGATAAACAGAGATATACTCTCGGTTTGTATGAATAATGTTAGCGGAGGTTTAACATGTTAAATCTGGAACAGAATTGTCAGTAAGAAAACGGTACAGAGGCGACCTGCAGGAGCGTAAGCCATAAAATCACCTCAGTACATGAGCACAATTCACTTTCTCTTCATGACCAGACAGAAACAGATGATGCCGGGTTTGAAAATGCAGAAGTGTAACTTATTACCAAAATATTGCCCAGCCCTCAGCCCTGATGGTCAGTTCTTCTGTTACTGTAAGCCTTCAAAAAGTATTTGAATATATAAATCCAGTAAATCAAATGTTGAAGTTCCAAAGTTTGAAGACGTGGTCAGCAGTCTGTTGGACTAAGTAGAAAACAGGATTTATACATCCATGACAGTGTAAATGTTAACATGACGTGCTGTTGTCTTCAGTGTACAGACAAGCCAACAACATCAACATGCTGAAGGACGGGATGAAGATTGAAGCAACGCATGTGAAGAAGAAACAGCTCCATCAGTACCTTCCTCCTGAGCTGGTGCAGAAGAAGAAGAGGGTGAGAGATCTTCCCGTCCAAACGTTTCATGGTTACTGCATTAACATTTTTCCTCTTTGTCAGTGGTGTCCCTCTTCATGTCCGCTATTGTCTTCTTTACTGCAGAGCATAGCTGAGCTGAATCGTAGCTCTAACGGGGGGAGCTCTAAGCGGATTTCTCTGGACAGCAGTCACCTGGACAGCTCCAGAGACACAGACTCAGGGACGCCCTTTAGCTCCCCAGCCAGCAAACCCTCCAAGCCGGTGTCTGACACAGACGACAGGTATGATACTTGTGCCGTCTGTTTTTATTTGCACATTTTTATCAATTAATTTAGATTTTTGTATCCACAGATAATCAATTCTAATGCATATCCAATTTCTCTTGCCATGTATTATTATTACTTTTACAGCGACCATGCTGGAATCCACAATATGATGCTGAGCGAATGTCTCCTCTGTATTTTACAGTGTCAGCCCTCCCAAGCAGCTTTTCGTGGAAGTGTCCCCAGCACCCAGCGCAGCAGCAGCTTCTACGGACCAGGGCATGTCCATCCCTGTCATCGGCTCGAGTGAGTCATTTTTTCAGCATTTATTACACAGATACTGTCTGTTGGGTATGTTGAAGTAAGTTCCTCTCTGGGCTTTTTAATGTTTTAGAAGTAGCATAAAAGGTCAAATGGCATAATGGACTGTCCTGTTACCAAGTCAGTTTACATAATAAAAACAAGGTTCATACGTAGCATGGAATTAAATTTTGAAAAAGAAAAAAGAGTATGGGAAAAATATGTGTTTCTAGATTATTGCCCCTCTTTTGTGTTCTAAAATATAATATTCAGAATTTATAAAAATGAATCGGTCATATAAGCAGACTGTTTTTTTCATGGTGTTTGGAGCAGGCAGCCGGTGCAGCCAAAATCTGAACCATTTTGTGAGAGAGTTGCAGCCCAAAAGTATGGAACTTTGAGATGCAAAATTAGTAATAATCCTGTAAATAAACATCAGAAAAACTCTTGATATAAGAGATGTTGAAAGCATGTCATTAAATGGATGTTACAAACATGGATAAATCATCCTGATCTAATTTTCTTTCTCGTCTGTCTCCTTCTCATCCTGCAGAGCCTGCAGTTAAAGCAAAGCCTCCCTCCCCGCCAGCCAGCAGCTCTGTCACCGCAGCGCTGAGCGGAGACGTCCAGCCAAACGCCACCAGCAGCCCCAGAGAGGAGCCCAACGGCCTGGAAGACTCCGTCAACGGAGCCTCTGCCAAGAGACCACACTCACCTACACAAGAGGACCTGGCCAAGAGGCACAAAGACGCAGAGGTAAGGAGGGCACACGCTACTGTGTGTGTTTGTGTCACATACATTTGGTGTCGGATTTAAACTTTATGGGATTTGTGACACTTTCTGCTGCAGGCGGTGTCCAATGATGACTCTGCATTTAAAGAGCCATATCCACCCTCCTCTGACTCACACCCACACGGAGAAGGGCACAATATTGTAAGTGTTATTTTCTCTGCCTGCCTCTATCTACTGTGTGATGCCAGACGAAACAAAACGTTTTCTCATTGTGTCTCTTCACCCTCAGACCCCCCTCGGATCAAAGGCTAAGCCCATTCCAACCATTGATACCTCAAGAACACAGGTAGTGTCTACTTTGTAAATCATTAACTTTACTTCATTGTTTTGTACAAGTACAGTTGAAAATCAGACAGCACAACAATAGTTCACACCTTATGCAACCCATCAAGCTTTTTCAGAAAGCCAGCAAGCAAACAAAACAACAGCGCCTACAAAAAACAAACAGATACAAATTTAAATTCTGCAAGAAAATAAATCAATAAAAAGAGGGGTTAGTCTTGTGGATCGTAAATTTGCTGTCTAACTGTAGCAAGTGAACATACAGTATGTGTATGACACTAACTGCTCTGTAATGTCGCTGTTTCCTCCCGCAGAGACTTCCCAGCATGGAGCTGCCAGACGCCTCCTCGCCTCTCCCAGCCAGCCACAGTTGTCGTGTTGTGAAAAATTCCATTAAACTGGCCCTCAACCGCCACAAGTCAGCTTTAATTATTCTCCCAGCACCATCACTGCAATTTAAACTCCTGCTGTTGTTTAATTTTCTAATGTTTCAACTCTCTGTTTCAATGAAATGTAGCATCACACCTCCTAAGCCACCAGTGTTTGAGGACACCGTCACCACTGATGCTCCTCCCGCCAGCGAAGAAAAGGGCATGTCCATTCCTGTTATTGGCTCAAGTGAGTGTTTAAAAAAAAAAAAATTCAATTTTCAGTTCTGGAAATTGATTTATAGATTCCCAAAAACTTCAACAAAATATATTACAGTTCCCATCAGCAATATGAAAGGTGGAAAATTAATGTTTAAAACTATCCCAAACCTGTCTGTTCTTCAACATTTCCATCAAAGTACAACGAATGTACACAAGGAAGAAGCGAAATTAATTCGAAAAGCACAACGAATCAGACTAAATTTTATTTGACGAAAACTACAATTGTTTTTCAAAAAATAAAACGACCAAAATGCGTCTATGGTAAAACGAATAACCACCAAAATAAACCTTTTTTGTCCCCCTCTGTCTGTCTCTATAGAACACGTGGCATCCAAACACACGGCGCCCCCCGTCGGCAGCTCCATCCCCACATTAGTGAGCCGAGGAGCTGACCCGCTAAACGGAGCGGCCTCCAAGAGAGCCCACTCCCCCTCTATGGAGGAGCAGGCCAAGAGGCTGAAAGAAACAGAAAAGGCCAGAATCCACATAGCTTGAACACACAACTCCAGACTGGATTCATACACACACAGAGTCGGGGCTTTACAGTTAAGTCAAACACCGAGAAGATGACTTCACACGGGGGGCAGGGAGCGCGTTCAGGTCGGTCCATCTCAAGTGTGAAGCAGCAGGACGGACACCTCACCTCAAATCTTCCAAGATTACAGATTTGCCAGTGGATAGGTGATTCGGTTCAAACCAGATGTTGTCAGCGCCCTCTGTCCCGCTCCCAGCCAGAGGGCGTTTAACACAACAGTCCCGGAGATATCCGACATGAGAGCTAAAGTGGACGTTTTTTACTCGTCTTCTCCCTCGTTGTTTAAAAATTGTACACAGTACAGATGGAAAATGAGCTGTTCTTCTTTTCATTTTCCCTTTTTTTTTCTCCTCCCACTTAACACATTTTAAAACAGCCCATTATCAACGCTCGCTACACACACTTCTGGTGTATGCTGATTTTTTTTTTCTTTACTTTTTTTCCCCAAACAGAAAACTGTACAGTAAATGTTGATGTACATAACTTTTTTGTCTTAAAAAAAGCAAAAGATCACTGTTAAGTCTTTTGACCATTCTATTGTAGTTTTATCTAAAAAGGAAAAAAAAAAGTTTAAAAAATTGTTAAAAAAAAAATGTTTTTGTTTTTCTCTATTGCTTGTCCCAAAAAAAGTTCTCCAGCCCTGGATATTTTTTGTAAACACTGTATAGGTTTGGATACAGTTGCAGGGAGGCTTTATTGAGGGTTTGCTTGGATATGATGGAAAACAACTCTTTGGAGCACCACGACCACCCAAAGAGGACTCCAGGTTGTATTGGACTTGCTGTGTGTAGGTGATCGTAGACACTCAGTGACATCAGGGCTTCTCAGGTGCAGATAAGAGCAAGAAAATCACCCTTACGACAACAGGAAACACATTTTTCTGGATGAAAAAGGTCTGAAGCTGTGCAGTTGTTGTTAAGCTTTCAGAGGGATTAGTACAGAACAGAAGAACCATATCAATAATACACGCTAATCCTTCCGTTCAGTGTAGCTTCAGTGTCAAAGTGTCTCACCTAGTGTGCGTCTCGGATTAAAAGAAAAGGTTGAGCTTTTTTCCTGCTGCGTTTAAGCCCTCGATGCCACATTGGTGCGATGAGTGAGTACTGGACAGCGTAGGCGGTCACAAGAAAGTGTTTGAATATCAGTTTTGTGTACGTACCCGTGATTGTCTGACATTTAAAATGAATCTCTAGTCCATCAGGAGGGCTAAACAGTTTAAAAAAAAAAAAGGGTCCTATGTTCGGGATGCTGCTGACCCCCCCCTCCCATTCCCCCACCAGTTCACCGTGGTCTGTCTGCTAAGTGAAGCTGATGAAGCAAAGTTCTGGTTGTTTTTGCATCCGTGTCCATGAAAAAGTTTGTGGTGCTTTGTGGAAAAAAAAAAAAGGTTTGAAGCTTTTTGACGAGTTGTGCCGGTTTGTGTGTGTATGTGTATGCATGCGCATATGGTTGACTGTGTGTGTGAGCGAGCATGCATCCATGGTTGTGTTCATGTGTCGGAGAGAGAGACGCAATTCCCTTCGTTTTGGATGTTAACCCTCTGCGCCTCCTGTGGAGGTTCTTAAAAGCATCTCCTGAGGCCACGGTTGGGGGTGGGCAGGGGGGCAGGAGACTTTTTGTCCTGCCGCAGACCCCGACCTTCCATCTTTCCTTTCTGAGACTGGGTGTTTGATTTCAGGACAGGAGATATATGTATACAACAGAGTATAGGGTGATGCTGACGAGGCACCCTCTTCTTCAGAGCAGGTAGAGACAACAGGGACGCAGGCTCTTTTTCAAGCATCGGTTTCCCCAACTAAATGTACAGAGAACAGTTTTTTTCAAAAGGCATATTCTTCATTATTGGGGGTTTTCTTATCACTTTATTTATATTTGCATATTTGTACCATGTGATCTTTTTTTTAATAGCATCCATAGCAGGTAGGTCTCTTTTGAATGAATCTGCACCACTCTGTTTCAGACAACTCATGTTATGCTGTTCAGAAACATTTAACAAAACAGGTCATTTAGATGTTTGTTTCTAAAAATGTATTGAAAGGGTATTTTTGTATGTGTTTATCACTTCCTTTAAATGAGTCCGTACACCCATTAAACCCCTAAAAACTATATCTGCGTCAGAGTTCTTTGTTATATTCATATTTTTATATTGTTTCATGTGTTTTCGCCACTTGTGCCATGTGTTAAGCTTTGCAATAATACCTACATGCCTTGTTTGTTCCCTAGAAATGTCATAAATGGTCATTTTACTTAAATAATAAAATACATAAAAATACACTTAGCAGAACGGAAAATTACCTTTTAAGAATGCAAGAGTAACTTTTTTCTTTTTTTCAGTTACTTTTCGTTACAATTACAACTTATAATAGTTTCAAAAAAAGTTCCTAATAGTGTGTGACAATAGGAGATTAAATGTTTAAAATATTAGTTCAGTGTACACATACATACAAACATACCATCCTAGGGACGAACGTGTAATGCAACTATAAAGCCAGGAGATTGCAAGATTGCTTTGTCACTAACTGTTTAAATATATATTTTGAACCCGTTTCTTGAGTCTTTTCACATAAACCTGGATAGGGAATACGGTGTCCTTGCTTTTGTGCACAACAGAAAAATTATATTGAATGAAAATACATAGTTGTCTTGTAATGCGCTGCCTTTAAAAAGTTAAGCATCACCTATGTTTGTTCAATGCTTTTCTTCTCTCCTTCAATAAAAGTAAAAGATGCAAGTTATTATTTCTAATCAAAAGATAAGTCATCTTACAAAGTTGTTGTTTTTTCTAAGTATGTCTGTATTTTGGAGAAAGTCACATTCTAAATAAGCCATTTTTTGGAGATACGAACACAATTTTGTGGCAAGCAAGTTGTGATTTTGAGGTAAGTAAGTCATCATGTCATAACTTTCTCATTATAATGACAAAGGATAAAGGATCTTTTTTTATTACACTGGCATAAATGGTCTTCCGTACCACCATGCTTCACAGTGAGTTTGGTGCTGCTGTCTGATGCATGTGCTGACATGCAGCAGGTCAGCACTTCTGATAGCAGTGGATCCATTTGATTATCTTACTTTTTTGTTGTTGTTGTTTTTACTCTCCCTCTTGGCTTTTTCTAATTTCTTTTTCTGTCTCCCTACAGTCAGTCTCTTATCTTGAAGCCCTGTGAACTCTCTCCCTTGTGAGCAGCACTGTGGAGGCACAGACAGGTAATGCGGAGGGAGTGACTCCTCTCAGCTCTGCCTTATCCTCTCTGCTGTGACTCACGCGGCTCCTCATTGGTCCGTTCATAGGCAGGGGGCGGTGACGGAGGGGAATTCCCCCGCTGGTCTCCTCTAACAAACATTACTTTTCCTATCCACTGTCACTCATTCAGCTCGGGCTTCTTCAAGAGACAATAACCTGTGATACGACTGAGAGTGAGAGTGTGTGCACCATGGATGGTGAGTAGCAACACCTTAACTTACTGTGTGATATTAATAATAATAATAACAATGGAAACTGGTAGAATGAGTGGTGTTAGACAGGATATAATGTAGTATTCATGTCTGTGATGTTCAAGAACATGTAGTACTAACTCAAGAGTGAGTTTTAAATACAGTAAGCTCAAATGTATAATAGCAAGTTAATAATATTTGGTACTATTATAAGTTCATCAGCACAGTAAACTCCCCTCTTGTTGCAATGATTGACAGTTTTATTGGACTAAGTCTGAGTAATTACAGGACAGCTTTAGCAGAACTGAATGAGTTTACAAAACACAACAAACCAGTTTGAGTGAAATTATTTTTTTTCATGCTATCACATCTATTCAGAGTGCTTTTGTATTTAATTTTTCATGCACTTTTCCCTAACTTCTCCCCATTTGTCACATTTTGCTCCTCAGTTCTTATGCCCTCCATGCTAGGGGACGATCCACACCTAAGTAAGTACATCTTAATGCCTCTTCTCAAGTCAAAATTAGCTGCCTGTCTCCACAAGTCAAAATGTTTAAGTGCCAAAGCTGTGTGTGAATGCACTGCAGTGTCTTTCACTTCCTCATTTTGTTTTATTGGTAAGCATTGCCTTTCACACTTCTGGTGTGTGAGTGTGAGAGCCAGAGGTGTTTGTTATCCTCATCTGTACAGTTTATGGGGTATGTCTTTATATCATGTGTTTTATAAATCTCATGTGAGCGCCATCATATCTCACTTCTGTGTTTGAAGTGTCCTCTGTTAAAGTAGCTGCAAAATGAGGAAGGCAGGACACGGCCCAGCCACTTGTTTGGCAAACATGCATTTCATAATGAACTCAGCAATGTTACAGGACTTGTTTCATTCTGGCTCCACTTAACAATTGCGTTTGGGCGCTGCACTGGTTTGAGCACAGGTCTCTCAGCTGTTATGTCCACACACATGAAAATAAATTGTGCAATTTAATCATTTGGAAACAAACCAAAGAGAGACACACTTCCCGGATCAGTTTTAGTTCCTCTCTCACACAGGCATCATGTGGGGTGGTTTTGTGTCTTGCAAAAGGTTCAAAGTAGAACTGATAAACTCATGTCATGCTTTGTTTTGGGTGTAGAATGGCTGAGGTTTGCCTTTTTAAAAGACAGTTGTACATCTAACAAGGCTAAATTTAATGCTAAAGGAATTTTGGACATCTAAGTTGCATGGACTGTTTCAGAGCAGTTAAAACAACATGAGGTTCAGTTACTAGTTTAACTACAGTTTGCATTAGTTAGGTGGCAGTTTACCTGTGTTCAAATCTCTGTAGCTTTTTTGGTAGTTAACTAATTTGGGTCATGTAGTTTATGTAGTGAATTACAAACTACATATTCATAGGATTCTGTGGCACAGTGCCACAACTAATTGGCCACAGTTGTCATTTTAATAACAGTCGCCTGCTATTTGATTAAAATCATCTCTGGTTTGCAACCAAGATATCTGCAATAGAATACTGTGAATTTCCCTAGAAGGTAAGCATTTTTCTAATTCCACCTCAAAAAAATCCCCATATCCTCTCCTTAAAACACATCATTGGGCTGCCTAGGTGAGCATGAATCTGCCCCAGGCTCTAACTCAAACACGCCTTCACTGTACTCGATGTCAGTTTGTGTAACAGTATGAGTTTCCAGACTCAGATTGTGATCATTTTTGTGTTGTAGTTTGGGTGTAGTTGAACAACCTTTTGAAGACAGGTTTGTTTGTTTTTTTAAAGCTATGTTTTTTTAGACTTGCTAAGACGTAGTTTATCTGATTTTTATTGTGACATAGCAAGTAGACTACAGTTTTAATGTAGTTCCCCCTTGCATTTGTTGTGTTTCAATCTTATGTCAGTAATTTCGCTGAAAACCTTGAAAAGCTTTAACTTTTCAGCCAAGTTTTACAAGTCTAACAAATATGTATGAAGTAACTGTAAATCACTAAATCCATGCTTATTAATTCATTAATGAACCAGAAGGTGTTCATTTTAAATCACTCTTACACGATCAGTTAGGCATATCTCCAAAATATAAAGAGGCAAACAGGATATCAGCACTGAATTTTTTGCTATTTTCTGACAATTTGTATAACAAAAAGTTTGAAGTCACAATGTCTGCTTTTTGGACAGTTTTGACTTTAACATTTGGACATCTTTTGACCTACAAAGTCACTGTCTCCTAGTTTTATTACATTCTAAAAGCGTGTTCATTAACTGCTTTAATGTGACTTACTGATCCTGACTATAGACTGACTATAGACTTTTGTAACTCAAGCAAAAATGACTCTAATCGGTTTCGCTGATTTGTTTAACAAATCTTGGGGGAAATATTTATGGTTTGATGGCCTGAACCCATCTTCATCTCTTCCTCTCCTCATTTACTGTTTCCTTCATCTGTGCCCTCTCTAGTGGCTGAGCCGGCAATCCAAATCTTCGAGCAGCCCAAGCAGAGGGGAATGCGCTTCAGGTACAAGTGTGAGGGTCGCTCAGCCGGAAGCATCCCCGGCGAGAAGAGCTCTGACAACAACAGGACCTACCCCAGTCTGCAGGTCAGTCAGCACAACTTAAAAGTCCAGTGTGTAGGATCTGGGGGGGATATATTAGCTAAAAATAAACATAACATATATAATAATATATATATATATAATAATATATATAGTATGTTCTCAATAGTGTATAATCACCTGAAAATAAAAATGGTTTTTGGTACCTTAGAATGAGCTGTTTATATCTACATAAGCAGCAGGTCCTCGCCCATGTTTCTACAGTAGTCCAGAATGGACAAACCAAACACTGGCTCTCGATAGGGTCAGTCACATTTGAACACCTCTGCAATGAGCAGTAAAAATGCGTCGCTCAGTGCTTTTACCGGATTAAATCAGCAGGTCCATTTGTTTTTGAGAAAAGGAGACCTCTGTGTCCCAGTTAAAACCTCCTGAACAATGAAGGAATTCTAACTGGCCAATTTTTCAGCTGCTTGCAATCTGCAATTCTCACCACTAGATGCCACTAAATCCTCCTAAATCCTACACACTGGTTCTTTAAGGTTCCTCAAGCACAAAGATGTAAATGCATACTTGGAACTTCTTTACACCTTTGTATACGTTTCTGTACTAGTTACCTTTAAATGTTAAGGTGACCTCCTCTTCCCCCACAGATCCTGAATTACTGCGGTAAAGGGAAAGTACGTGTTTATTTGGTGACGAAGAACGAGCCATACCGACCGCATCCACACGACCTGGTGGGGAAGGACTGCAAAGACGGATTTTACGAGGCCGAGTTTGGTCCAGACCGCAGAGTGATCGCGTGAGTTCTTCTCCCACAGTCACCTCCGTCCATCAGCGCTCTGTAGCGACGTTCACTGACTTCACCGTCAGTGTCGTCAACAGAGTAAATATCGCCTCAATGTCAGTCTTAATCAGCAAGCCTTTATCGAAATAAACAAACACACCCTCTCTGTCTCTCTCTCTCACACAAACACACACACACATTGCAATATAATCAATTTGCTCTCTATTAACAGTATTTCACATTTCACGTGGCAGGTTTCGGAAGGCAGCTAGTGAAAATCAGTGACCTCTCTGATACAGAGGGAGAAAGTCATACAGCAAAACACACACACACACACGCACACGCACGCACACACACACACACACACACACACACACACACACACACACACACACAAAGCATATTTGTCAAACCATGTCTGTGATGGGGATTGCAATATGGGAATTCCCCAAGTGACATCACCCATATTTGCTGTGTGTCAGAAAAAAACACAGCTTGTGTGTGTGTGTCTGTGTGTCTGTGTGTGTGTACTCGAGCATGTGTGCAAGAGTGTGAATGAGTCAGTATCTTTTGGAGTGTATAATTTGTAAATCTTCTCAAACTTGTGTAGTAAATTTGGACTTTTAACCCTCGCAGTACGGCAGATTGTGGCCAGACGTGGTTGTAAAATTAGTTTATGGTCGCGTTTTTAAAGCACAGTCACACAGGTTTAAGTAGCTGCACATTTTCTTTGACCTTTCACAGACGCAACAACATTCTTTTTTCTGAGATCATACTTAAGTCAGGTGTGGCCCCGTGTATTTGGTTTACTAATATACTAATATACTAATCAGTTTGTTGCAGAACTCTAAGTCACTTTCACTTCCTCACAGCCCTGTTGTATCAATGTTCACACAGTTTCCAAAATCTGGGGATCCAGTGTGTGAGGAGGAGGGAAGTGAAAGATGCTATCGTACAGAGGATGACCAGAGGGATCAACCCCTTCAATGGTGAGTCGACCTGCTGCGAGTGTCAGTGTTGTTTTCATCTCCTTCATCACACTGAGTGATAGCACTGGTTTCAACACACTTGATCAGATATTGGCTTGTGTTTGTTGTTGACATAACCATCTTCATAAACACAAAAAAGTAGATTACACTTAAATACCACCATGATAATAATTTTATTTATGTTGCTCCTTTAAAAAAGCAGAGAAGCAAAAAAGGCAGAAACGGCATTCTCTGAGAGCAGTACAACAGCGGAAAGCCAAACAGTCTGAACACAAGTGGGACAAAACAAGAAAATTAAAACAAGAGGACAAATAATGCATGATGCAAAATGTCAATATGAATTAATCAAAAATAAAAATACTAATAACAACAAAAGCAATACAACCACAAAATAAAACAAATAAAACATAATTTAAAATTTTTTTTAAAAAAAGATAAAAGGCAACATCACATTAAAACAAGTATACAGAAATGGGTTTTAAGAGGTGATTTAAAAGAAGTCACCGATACTGCCAGCCTTATCTCTTCATGCAGGTCTCTCCAAATTTAGTCATTTTTCAGGTAATCCAATGCAAAGGTCCAAACCAACACTGAATGTATCCTGACAACAGATACTGTGTGTGTATCTTAGCCACAGAGCTCCACTGTTTTCCAAAAACAATGAAAAACACATCAGTGAGTCACGCTGCACTTAGCAACATATTCCTTCACTAATGTCAACATGGCTACTGTATTTACTTATTCCTGAATTCTGTATTTCGACATGGTTTTCAGCAGCATCATCATAGCTTAATCGATATTCCACAATTCAGTTTTGGCTTTTGGTTTTTGGTTTGCCACCCCAAGATTTTCAGTGACCCCGTTTCAGTTCAGTTCAGTTCAATTCAATTTATTTATAAAGCCCAATATCACAAATCACAATTACCCTTAGAGGGCTTTACAACATACACCAAATGTGTGTTAATCGTCTGGAAGTATTTGGGAACACACTAAAGCATTGTTGGTTTTGGTCTTTTCATAGAGTCTTTGTGCAGTGAGTTAGAGTCTTGAGCCACGCTGAATATAAAGATAAGCTGATGTCAGTCAATATTAGTCTTAGATATCACTCTGACTGAGATTAGCAGTGGACAGAATGTCATTGTATGTATCTCAATGAAAAACTTTGTTACTGTTATCATTTCTGTTAGTTACTGTGGCTGGTTACTGATGCTGCTGCTGCTTTTCCTGCTTTTGTTCCTGTTAGTCAGGTTCAAAACAGTTCATAAGAATTGTTATCGAGTGCTGGTTGACCCAGTTCTCAGGCAGTGGAGATGATTTTCCTAACATCAAGTCAAAATCCGCTCTATTGCCACCGCACCATCTACAGTGAGTGCCATTTCCTCAGTGTGCTTTCAGTCTGCGGTCCTCCGGTGCGGACAGACAAGCACTTCTCGTGTACAAACAGGCGTTGAGCTACTTCCCCATTCTTAGTCACAGTTGCTCAATTCAGCACAGTGCAGGATGCCACGTGAGAGCTGGGAATGCAGGATTCATTAAAAGGGGGAGGGTGGACCAAGGGGGTTCCCCAGCCTCAGAGATGATGATAAAAGTAGGGTATGGTGCTTTACATGTCTGTAAAAGCATGGAGGGATTATATGCAGGGTTGATTCAGACTTAAGCGCTTTTGGTTTTTGTGTTTGCATGTTGCGTCAATAAATGTTGACCAAAACAGCTTCAATTAACCAGACATCTGCTAACTCCAATGCTTTATTTCTTTAGGCATTTGCAGCCTTTGTGGTCATACCCGATACTTCACTTTTATTCAAAATCCTGTAAACTTAGACCGACCTAACAAAAACACAAAACTGTGATACAGATTGCTTCCGTATTATAACTCCAGCTGACATTTTTAGTGACACGCTCTGTCGACTGAGCCTCACCATATATGACCACATCTCTATTCTCTTACCTGGCTGCTAGTATTACACTTAAAGAACTAATTTAGTCTTAGAGAGTAAAGTTTTGAAGCACGTTATTGCTAGTTTGGGAGGATGCAGGTACAATTTGTAACCATAGACAAATTATTAATTTCTATACCTAAATGAGCACAACCTTAAAGGAATACTTCACCCACAAAATGATCACTTATGTGTCAGTTACTCACGGCATGTTACATTGAATCCATTAAAATGAAAACAAAAAAAACCCAAACACTTTTTTTAGCATGCCTCCACAATAAACAAAGAATCCCAAAAGAGAAAGAAAATTCTTGATGAATTAAAGTAAATGGGGTCCACGTTTAATGAAGGCAAAACTATAGCAAAACATCTGTTTTGCTATAGTTTTGTGCAACTCTCGCATAACTCCTGCAGCATAATCCAAGTCACAATGGAAAACATGGGCATAGTTCGAATGCACACCCTTGCCCAGGTGTGCTACTCATAAGGTTTGATATCATTTGAGAGCATAGGAAACAGGGCAAATAGCAACTGAGCAATAAATGTCCCACAGATTGCAAGAAATTAGTAGATTAAGATTTATTTATTTTTTTAAAGCTAGATAAACATTTCCAGGAAACTCTATTTCTAATTATCATAATTATATATTTAAAATTATTTCACAAAATTAGTATAATTTTAGTATAATTTTAACTTTGCTGTTTGTTTTTTGTTCGTTTTTTTGTGAACTAATTTTCAGATAATTCTCGTCTTTTTTTCTAATTTCTGTGTCATTTCTTGAGTTGTTTGTTGCCTTTTTTTGACAGAAATTAAGCCAGTTTGTTCAGGTTTTGAAGGATTAAAATAGTAAGATTTTAACAAAAATGCATGTTTTTGACTTGTATTATACTGCGAGAGTTTGTAAACAGATGTTCTGATACAGTTTTGCTTACAGTAAACATGGCCCTCATTTGCTTCAATTTATAAAGAAATGTTGCAATGTTTTGCATTCTTCGTTCACTGTAGAGACATGCGACAGTTGTTTTCAGGAATTCAACATGACACATCGTGAGTAATTGATACAAATAATCATTTTGTGGTGAAGTATTTCTTTTAACAGAGCATTTTTAGCTTATCACGTTTGTCGAGTGCCGGGTGTAGACACAGGAGGTGGAGGATCACTGGTGTTACTGGTCGGATGGTATCGTAGACAGAGATAAAAGGTATTTATTGCTTCATACTGTACAATGGGCTGCTTGGTGTCTTTTTCACATGGCCCAAACCTTCCGCTCTATTGAGCTCACTTCTGCTGTGAAACTCAGCTGCTTCCTGTGTCAGGGGGGAGATATGCCCCCTCACACACACACACACCCCCCCCAACACACACTCAAAACACACACAATCCCCCCCGACTGCACCTCGTTTCATGTGAAGAGTTGTTCATACTACAACAGTAAGGTTGAACAGGCTCACCTCACCTGTACGACTGATGACGCAGAACTGAATACCGTGTGTGTGTGTGTGTGTGTCTGTGACGTGGTGGCATGTTTCTGTATTACTGTTTTTTTCTCATTTCTCATGGTGGTGATGCACCTGCTAAATGCTGACTTAAGTCACATGGAGGAAAATGTTTACTTGTTGAATCCAGTGAGTAACAATCATAGGTGTGGCAACACGTTATATATTCATATCACTCTATAATAGGCTCAAATAAGAGTCAACAAGATTTTAATGATGTCAGATTAGAAATAATTTCAAAATACGGTTACAAATCCTAAGCACTTTCCTTAATTGACTACTGTTAAAATTAATAATCGATTAATGGTAATGTAGCGTAATATTGGCATATATGTATGATCCATCCATCCATCCATCCATCCATTTTCTTCTGCTTATCCGGAGTCGGATCATATGTATGATGTAACAGTGATGTATGATAGTGGAGTCTTTGCCTCAGTGAGACACAGACTGGGCGATGCATGTCATGAAGCTCTATGAAATTGTGAGTCATGCAGTGGAGACACTGTGGTGAGGCTTGGCACCTGCCTCCCTCCCCTTCGTTTTCACTCTCACAAACTGCTCCCACATTCACACTAACCACTTTACCCCACACCTCAAACTCCCACCCCCCCCCGACCCCTCCGCCGTCACTGTCCCCCCCAGCACCGCGGCCAATGACCTCATCCTCTGCAACTGCAGCCTCGTGCAGACACGGTGCCCAGCGACTTTTTTTTTTTCCGCCACAAACTCACCACTACTTTTACCTCCAACCCACTTTTCTGCACCTGTCCAGCCTCTGCCTCCTTCATACACTCACACGCGCACAAACCAACTTTGTTTGTTCCATCAATATTTGCTGCAAAAGTTCCGCTTTCATGCGCAAACAAGTATTCATGTCTCCCTCCTTCAGTTTCTCCACTGTGTCTGTTTGTGCCACCTACAACACACTAACCTGATGACCAAACAGAAAGCTGAGCTAGAGCAGAGCTACCTGACTCTGTTGTTACAAAGAGACCATGCAGCCCCCAGGAGATGATTTTCATGTTGTTACTTGACAAGTTTCCATAATAGATATGTGCATAACTTAAGCGATATTTTCAAAATGTCGATAAAATACAATTGCGAGATGATGCATTTCATTCAAATAATGTTATTCGACTTCTCCTCTCATGATAACATTGCAAGAAGCATGTCGATGGATGTTCAAAACATTAGCAAGTTCATTTCTATAGCAGTCACCACACTAGCCGTCACTATTTCCAACTGAAAGTGACGTAGGAGTGTTATGCAAGCGATAATGGAAAGACAAGCCCCTTAGACGTGGTAGTGGCCATATCTGAGGGATTTCTGGGAGGTGATAGTCCAGATTTCACAGAGGAATTGTGGTTTTAAAACTTACAGATGACCCATTAAACTTTTTTGAAAAGTTATGCAATGCAATAACACCTCTTGTAGCTCCTGCTGCATCACGATGAAGCCAGTTCCTACCTACAAGTGCATAGCCATAACATCATGTGACCTATAAAGTGAAAAAAGTGTTTCCATTGCAGTTAGAAGCACCCTTTAGGTTGTCTGCATTATAAAAACTAATAGTGCTTTATGGACCAAATGTGGTAAATAATGTGATATTGGATGATATTTTCTGATTCTATACATATATTTTCATTATATGAATTTATTGTTCTGAAATTATGTTTCAAATACAGTGGTTTTCAGTAGTTTCTACTATTATTCTATCATTAAAGGTTTTTTATATTGAGGGACGTTTTTCCTTATCCACTTTAAAGGTCCAAGGGCGGAGTGATGTTGTATGTTGTAAAACCCTCCGAGGCAATTGTGATTTGTGATATTGTACTTTATAGATCATACTGAAACTGAAGTGAAAGTATTATTTGTACAGTCCTTTTGGGTATGCTTTGTGATTGGGCTGATGAACTTTGAGTTGACTCATTTGTAAGGTGCTTTGGGTTGCCTTTGGGAATGAAATGTGCTATAGAAATAAATTAGCCTAGCCTTGCCTTAAGTCTGAATGTGAACCAGTACAACGCACTTTAAATTGAACCACTATCAGGGTCGTAAATTAGCATTAGCCACCAGCCAAATGCTTGTAAAATATGCAACTGGCTGCCAGATCTTCTTCATTTATCAGCCCAAAACACAGTATACTGTGTAGAAGTATAGAAGCTCTGTCCAAAGGTAACAAATTTTATCCCATTTTACATTCCCTGTTCCCCCTGTTTCCAGTGTTTATGCTAAGCTAAGCTAACCATCTCTTGTAGCTTCACATTTAACAGACATTTATGTGAGTGGTATTGATTTTCTCATCTCAGACAGAATGAAAATAAGTATGTTCCCCCAAAATGTCAAGTTGTTTCTGTATTCAAACACATCTGCAGTTGATACAATGAAGGTCAGACAGTCTGAATGTTGTAAACTATCCAAAATTGAACATAGTTATAAAAGTCAAAGCCAAGCTGACATGTTTTGGCTCAATCTGATATCAGATATCAGAATGTTTTAAACAAAGCTTGAGGCTTCATGTCGACGCCAGACTAAAGTCGGTCTGATGTTGACATGTATTGTATCATTTCTCACTACAAATGCTGAAGCAGATAAGACACCTTGAGAGCTCTTTTTCTGTGCTTGTTAATTACTCAGCTGTGGAGGTCAGTCAGACTTAAAACCCAAATTTGAGGCCCTCTGACTCAACAAAATTCAAACAGACTTTTGACTGCAGTGATAACCTGTTACTTTACTCAGACTTGAGCCCTGCGAATAATAATGGCTGGTGCCAGGCGTGCAGAGACAGAGCAGGGGAAATACTTAGCTGTTTGCTCTGAGCATGTCCAGTGACACATCCAGAAATAATGAGGAGTTTCCCCTCATCTCATATGTAGCTGCAATGCTGCTTTTTGTCGTGTTTCTGACAAGAATATATGCACATAACATAACATGGTAATGTGTTTAGAACAGCAAAAACAAATTCTGGTATTGCGCTGTTGGTGTTTGCATTGGGAAAAATCATTAAAATAGGCGAGAAACATCGTTAAGGACTCAAAAAACAAAGTTCAAGACTTTTGTCCCATCACTTTCACACACGTCAGGCCCTCATGGTCACTCGTGCAGGGAGTCTCATCTCTTGCCTCTGTGTTGTGCACACACTCACACACACAGCCATGCACACACACTTCTTTCCACCCTGAGGTGACGTCCCCCGAGCGTCACCGTGGCGACACACTGTAGGCGGGGATGGCCTCGGCATGAGTGTGAAAGATAGAAATGGAGAGATGGAGGAAGAGAAAGTAGGCAGATGTGAAAGCCTGGTGTGTGTGTTGGTGTGTGGGCGTCTCTCAGTATAAGCTGTCCCTGCAAGGTGTGTGTTTGCGTGTTGCCTCTGAGGTCGGTATATGTGACGCTTGCATGTATGTGTGCGTGTGTGTATGTGCAGATGAGAGTGTAGGCTGTGGATGCTTGAAAAAGCTTATCTGTGACGTGTTTACATTGATCCATATTTGAGGGTTTGGGGACAGCCTACAGATTTGACAAGAGTGTGAACAATCTCTCTGTGCTTTGACATCATTAACTAATGGTCACATCAATGTTTTGCACATTTGGCTCATATATGTTATTATATGAATTATGATGCAATTGCACCTAAATTACAAAAATGTTTGTATTTACTTTTAGTGTTGTCCGGCCATGCAGCTATGATAGATATATCCATCTTTGGAACTTCTGCAGTCATGTGTTTATTGTGGTTAGAGAATTACGAAACTACATTAAATGAATGAAGAGCCAATCGGTTCTCCTGGATAATGTTCTGCTTACATAAGATAATTCATAGACGGGGCTATTAACAGTTTTCATAGGGACGGTTTTTTCAGCAGAAAGTAGTTCCTCTGAAATTCATTTCACATAGATCTATGGATTATGCAGAGATAACCACAATTTTTCACTTACCACAACTCCACCACTCTACCCAAGAACTAATTCTTATCACCAAAGTTCAGAAGGACATGTTGCACTTTTTGTACTTTTTATGCAACTAAAATTTTGATAGAAATAATTACTTTGCTTTTTACTTTACTATTTTTTTCATACAAAAATATGAGTTTATAAAATATGATGCATGGGACATTCATATGCATTCATAACCACTATTTGCTATAAAAAGATATAGTGGAGTAATGGCGTTCTGAGCAGAGAATGAAGTCAAGCTAATACTTTATGAGTTGTTACCTGAGCTTCTCTGTGGTTTGTTTTGGTAAGCTGGTCCAGCTGCACATGCATATTAGTGCATGTGTGTATCCCACTAGCTAACTCATCACTGCTGCTTTACACTGCGCTCTTATGGTGGTCACTGCTGATATCAGGATGGCATCAGTGTGTGAGCATAGCGCCCACCTTCCAGTTCCTCCCCTGCTTAACTTTGTTAGCTCTGTCAGCACTGTTGCTCTTTTTTAGCGCTGTATATGGAGTTAGCACCATTAGCTCCTCGAGTGTAATCTTGGTGATCTTTTGTTTTTCTCATACCAGTAGTGGTGCCTCTACCAGCATCATTTGCTGGCCAAATACTGATGTCTATCTTTATGTGTGTGTGTGTGTGTGTGTGTGTGTGTGTGTGTGACCTTAGTGCCACGTGAGCAGCTGCTGCAGACAGAGGAGTACGACTTGAACGTGGTTCGACTGTGCATCCAGGTTTTCCTGCAGGACGAGAATGGCCACTACACCCGAGCACTCAACCCCATCGTCACCAACCCCATCTACGACAACAGTGAGTGGCTGAGCTCCAACTGCACCAAAGTGTGTTTATGCTGACGTCACATTAGGCAATTACAAGTGTCAAGAACATGACATTGTCATATAATTGTACTTATGGGAAGCAGGCTGCCTGAGGTTAGGCGTGTCAGCCACAGGGTTCAATTTAACAGTGGATTTCAAGAGCAGATGATGAAGATGTCATTTCCTAACCTTACCTAGAACTGTATAAATGTTCTACCATTTTAAAATAAGGTACTAATAATTATGCAAGAATTTAGAAGTTACACAAGTAGCTGTGCACGCACAGTATGTACCTGTAGCACGCAAGTGTTTGTTGAAAGACCTGCATACGTGTGTCCAGTAGATTCTCTCAACACTGTTTGGTGTGTTGCACTTAGCAAACTAGTACAGTGTTCCTCACACACATTGAGAAAGGGGAAGTTCTATATACACACTAACCCTCAAACAACACTGTTACCATGGAGCACTTCCTCTTCTGTCAGCAGGCATGTGACATGTGACTCAACTTGCTAAGGCTTCAACTGTAAACTGAATGTGGTCTTTTTCTAAACTGAGGCAAACACTGAACAAGTTACACTGAGTCACTAAAGCTGTTTTTGTCACAACAGTATCACCTTGATAAAGTAAAGGTGGATTCTGACATTATCACCATTGGAAATATAAATCTCATGTGTAGAACGCTGTCTGAATTGTTAGTTTTGTTGCATCTGTTCGGATTCATGTTTACAGCTTGTTTTTGCATCGTCAGGGGCCCCAAACACAGCAGAGCTGAGGATCTGTCGGGTCAACAAGAACAGTGGGAGCGTCAAAGGAGGGGATGAGATCTTCTTACTGTGTGACAAAGTACAGAAAGGTACATAACATCAATGTTCTGTAGACATTTCCATCAGTTAAGCATTTCATTGTTGCACACATTTTACAGTATATTGTGTTTTTTTTCATATGGCTTGCATTTATTCATCTATTTTCTTTCCATTCATCCTCATTCAATCCATTTATCCATGAATCCACTTTGTTTCTCATAGCCATAGTGTCCATCTCTTTGCATGTTCATTTAGTTTTCCACTCCTGTCTTCCCATCGTCCCCCTCTCCCTCAGATGACATTGAGGTGCGATTCTTTTCCTCCAATGGCTGGGAGGCTAAAGGCTCCTTCTCCCAGGCTGATGTTCATCGCCAAGTAGCCATCGTCTTCAAGACTCCTTCCTACTATAACACCTCCATAACAGAGTCTGTCACAGTGCACATGCAGTTGCGCCGACCCTCCGATCAGGAAGTCAGTGAACCTATGGATTTCAGATACCTGCCAGACGACAAAGGTGAGCACCTTCATACTATAAAGCCAAATTTTTACAAAAACTTCTGGTATATCTAGCTCTCACTGTTTCCTCTTCACCAGCAATGTAAATGAAGGTTTGCACCTTGCTGATCATCCACAGAGCAGGTTGCACACCAACATTTTCAGAACAAAAAAGGACAGGCTGAGGTGTTATGAGACTCTGTCACGATCAATGGGATATTTAAAGTAGTAGATTTGTGCACAGAGTCCGTATATAGAGCGAGTGAGCGATGTACCCCAACAGAGGGAATAGAATGGTACTATTGGTACCACCTACAACTTTATACCATGTAAACGCAAAAATAACCATTCTAATGTTTAAGAAACTGAACTGAACTGAATCGGACTGCTTGTTGGAAACAAAGCTTTACTGCTAAACTCAAACTCCCACCATTTTCTGTGTCTGATGATAGCATCCAGAAATTGGTTCAGTTTTTAGTTTGATTTAAGTTGTATATGTGAAACATTTTGTGTTTGCTTTAGATCCATATGGCTACAATGAGAAAAAGCGCAGAAGAGAGCACTTGATGAAGATATCAGGATTGACAGGTAAAAGATATAGTGCTGTATATACAATAAAGGCAATCTGATATGCCCACATGCCCATGAATAAGCATGTCCTTTGTATGACATTATGCATATTGTAACAAAGGTTTCTGGCCCTTCTTCAGGTGGTCCTTTTGTTGGTCTAAGTATGAACAGGCCAAAGGCAGTGCCACAGAGTCACATGAGTCACATGCGGAAAGGTAACTGGTTTATCTTGTTTTCCCACAAATAGCAATCATTAGATGTTAACTCAAGTACTACCCTTCCATCCAGATAAGGATAATCCTGTCCTGCTATCACACTAAAAGTCACTATTTGTTTTCTAGACCTCAACAACATGTACCCAAGGCAACAGCCCACACCTTCGATGCAGCATCAACCTGGTTTATTCAACCAGCCCTATCAAACTGGCCCTCAGAATGTAATGATGACATCACAGGCTCCTAATATATCAGTCAGCCAAACGTGGACAAATCCCAACCCAACAATCTCAATGGATACAGTCACCATAAACCAGTCTGGTGCCATGAGCAATCTACCACATCCTAATAGAAGTGGCCAACAGCAGGCAAACCGTGGATCCAGTTACCCCAACAGAATGGAGCACAATACCCTCCCTCAGCTCTCCATAAGGGACCTACAGTGCTTGGATACAGCTCCCCAAGCCCCTGCAATAAGCCAGATGGAGTCCCCATCCCTCTTCCTCCTGCAGCACCAAAGGGAGGAGCTCGGGTCTGAGACCCGGACCCAGAACCATCTAGGCAACCAGAACCAGGGTATCCAGACTGTTTGGCCCAATTTTACTACCCCCAGTCCAGTCCAGAACACCTTTACTGGGTCAGTATCTGGAGGTGGAGGGGGGTCACAGGGGTTGGGCACTTTCTCTTTCCTAGGGGGAATAGAAGGGGACGATTTTCTGAAGGACCTGGTGGGGTCTCAGACCAGCTTCCAGCTGAAGCAAGAGCCCCAAATCACAGTGGGACAAGAGAGCCATGCTTCTCTCATGCAGTCACCAAGGGAAAGCCAAGAAAATACCTACACCAACTTGCTTCCTCGTCCCGTGAGCAACTGCAACAATATGGAACCAATGAGGCAAGATGTTAGTGGCAACACCCAGCCGCTTAAAAATCGACATTATCCTTACTCAAGCAATGGCATGGCCAATGAAGGCCACTATAACAATTTGGATGACTGGGTCAAATCAACACGACAAAGTGACTAAAAGGAGTAACATTGTTTGTATCAATGAACAGAAGCAGCTCCTTGCAGTACATTGGTCTTGCTTAACCTTGCAAAGCCAGAGATTTGGCTTCAGCCATTCTGGCCCAGTAAGACTTTTTGGTTGCCTGATATCAGACCGAATTGACATTTTGACTTTGAAAAATAAGTTTCCATTCTCTCACATTGCATCCACTCTCACAAATTTCTGTGGGGGAGGAGGATTCAATTTTCTCGAAACCAATCACTAGAGACCAATCTAGCCTGACTTTAACATCATTTTAAGTCTACACACAGGGAGGCCAAAATACGTGCATTGCCAGGGTTTCGAGATGTTGGGTGAGATTGAGAAGACATGGTGATTTATAACCGCCTTTACAGCAGAGTCTACCTTGTCTTCAGCACATTGTTATTATAAGCTACTTCTCATTCGTTTTGGGTATTGGTTTATTGACAGTGCTTGACAACAACTTGACAATGTCATTAATCTTGTCTGTGCAGCTGATTCGCTAATCGCGTCCTCCTGCAGCATTCATTGGTTCTTTGGTCCTCTTTCATTTTAATTTAGAAACTGGCATTTAATGTCACAATGCCTAACAAATCGGTCAACTCAAACTTGGTGTAGTCAGTTGATTCAAAGGTCTGGACTCAGGCAAGTTTAGTGGGCAGTTACTTGGGTTATTGTATCAGTCTGCAAACAAGCAAAATTATTGGCAGCTGTTTGGATCGATAACCAGATAAAGGCATTGTTTCTAGGCAGTACGATCAATTCTGCACTAGTTCCTACTTTTTAAAAGACATCACCAAGAATGCTTCCTACAACTGACTGGCCAACCATGGTGCTTTGTAAACTGTCATGAGTATTTGCTTCCCATTATTACTCTGAAAAGACACTGTTCTCTTAAAAATTATCAATCAGATTTGATTTCTTGGTAAATTTAAGGCAAGACAACTTGTTCAAAGCCCAAGTTCACAATTGTTGCACAATGTTTTTCTGTACAGGCCCCATACCAGCATTTAATCTATAAACTTTTGGGTTGTTTCAAAAGGGCCAAGTTGCATTGTCATTCTCCCTTAGTCACTGATTGGTTCAGCCTCCGGCTGCTGGTCTAATGGACCTCAGTGGATGTTCTTCCAATTTCTCAATTAATCTCAACTTAACTAAAGCTGAACTTACATGAGTTCAGTTGGTTTCTGCAAGGCGAAGACCTCTATGTGGATGAACCATGCCTTAGTTTGTAAAGATAACAAACAGCATGCTGATGGTTTCCAAGCCAAAGTTAGATTTCCACAGAATCGAATGTACTACTTTCTTTCTTTGTCTCTCTCAGGTGAAGTTGGATTCACTGTGAACATAGTGTATAGTTTTAAATGTTTTGTTGGAGTATTTGATCTAGGAAAAAAAACACACAAGTTAGGGATATGACAAAGAAGTGGGTTGTTAGAAAGGGTTTACTTTTTATTGTTTTGTAAAAGATTCTTACATATTGTGCTTTTATTGGTTTTTTAGCAGAGTATTTGCTGTTAAAGGCGCTCTGTACATAAATATTAGCCATAGTTGAGAGTGAAAGCAATAACTGTGCTGAAACCCTCAAGAACTGGCAAGGTACTGAAATTTCCATTGAGGAAGTGGAAGGCAGCACATTGTGTTGTCTTTCCTTTGTAATGACTATGTCATAACAGTGATCACATGTGTTAGACAGAGTTCTCAGAGCATTTCTTCTAGATGTTTTTATTAATGTCAGTTTTGTGTTTTTATAGTTTATTCATTCATTCATTTGAGGCTTTTACTGATAGCTTCACAGAGCGCTTTGCTCGCGGACTTTGTGACTGGACACATGGCTGATAATGAACAAACACTGGCTCTTGTGCAGGTTTCAAATCAGTGAGCAGCCTGCAGGCATGTCATTTTTTATTTGTGTGTATCCTATTGGCTTATTGGTTTTCAATGAAAGCAAATATTTTGATGAGTTCTTTGTAAGATTTGCTATTTTTGGATTTTTCTACAAGATCAGTTCTTAATAAACAAGTCTGACTTATTCCACATATTTTGGCATTTAATTATTACCTTTATATGTCTTACACTGTACACATGATCTTAGGTAGCCTGACTCTGTCCTGAAAGTTAGCCTACTGCTTCGAACCAATATATATATGTATATATAATATATATATATGACCCCTGCAAAACCTCAATATGCCACAAAGTTGTACAGAGTAAGAAAAAGATAAAGTGTTAGTGTGGGTGCTTATGGAGTACTGGACAGCAGCTACACACTGTGTACAAAGGCTAATACACTTTTGAAGATGACAGAATAATAGGATTTTGTTATAGCAAAACGATACAAGTCTGTGTGATTTCTAATTATTTATCGTTACTGTTTTCAAAAGTAAAACAAAGCTCTAATTATATATATGTATATATGTTTTGTACTTACTGCCAACATCAGTCAAGTTTGTTCAACTTAACAGATACAGCACAGTTTGAAACAGTAATGGTTTATAAAGAGTGGTTAAAGTGATACCTGCCAGCCAATCAGAAACAAATATTTTCCATGGTCATGGAATAAAGGGTGCTCCCTAACTATGTGAAAGTACCTAATAGTGCTCCAAAATCACAAGATTTCATTGTTATCTGAAGTGCAGCTGTGTCAAGTGACCTGAATGGTGTTATAAATCAATAGAGCAAGAGGCTATGATGCATGTCCACCTGACTCTGACAAAAGTATGTCTTAACAACAAAGTGATGAGTGGACCGAGCCACATGACTTTGCACTTTCATTTTGAGCTACACTGAGCTTATCATGACCTTGGTGTCCGTCACAATTTTGGCCAAATCATTTTCTTCCCTTTCTTCTTAATCTGATGAAACAACATGAAAAATCCAACCTCAGGTAGACTGAACTTGAAATGAAATTCTGCCCAGTGTGAGCAGTGAAACTTAACTTTTGTGGCCTGATCAAATACTTTTGCTTTCATGTCCATGCACAAATATAGAAGTGTAATATGATTTCAACAGTGTAATTGCATCACTTATAAGATTTTTATAGTTTTGAAACACTTCTGCCAGAATTACATTTCACGTTTTGTAACCACCTTAATGAATGCAGCCAGATTTAGTATCAGTAATATTGGACACTTTTGGGAAATATGCTTATTTGCTTTCTTTTACAAGAGACTGATACCACTGTCATACCTGTAAGGTAAATATACTTTTAATCTAAAACCAGAGGTCAGCCTAGCATAGTGCGAAGACTGAACACAAAAAATAGAGTGGCACATAACCCCATGTCAAACTGCAGCATGTCATAGTCTACAGCGTGTCATTTAGCCTACAGCATTAAGATTGTTCAGCATTTTGTAAAATTAACTTGATCACTTTCTTGTTGAGTAAGACGAGATTGATACCACTCTCTCAGCCAAATATGAAGCTACAGCTTAGCTTGTTTTAGCGTAAAGACTGGAAGCGGGGGGAAACAACACCAATAAAACAAACAAGATATGACGTGTTAATAAGTAAGCCTGCGGGAGACATAGGCAGATTTGTGACCTCTGACAGAGCACCCTCTCCCATATCTTTATGCTAAGCTAAGCGAACAGTCTTATGGCTGAATATTTACCACGTGGACATGAGAGTGGTATCAATCATCTACTTCAACTCTCAGCAAGAAAGCAAGCATTTCCCAAAATGTCAAACTATTATTTTAATTATGTTTTAAGTTTTTCTGTGGCATACTCACATTGTCTCAGTAAACACTCATTATACTCTCACTCCACACTCCCGCCCACACACTGGTTAAGACAGTCACGGGAAAACTTTGTGCAGTTGAACGTGTTTGTGATGGCTTGAACATACAGCAAACTGCACACTTAAATACGTTGCTTTGTGTCCGAGAAACACACTTTATGGAACAGAAACTTTTGTTCAATACACTAAATGGTCAGGTTTCTGACCAGAATATGGTAAAATTTAGAAGGCACTTGTTGCACAATAAAGGAAATGTGACTATAATTACTGTCAGTATTGTTGAGCAATGTTAGTTGAGTAAGTAGATACAGCTTTGCCCAAACCCTTTTAAACATCTATGCTGCTCTCTTCCCAACCCTACAAATAATAATAATAAAATTTAAAAAAACAGCACCAAACCATTACATGTGAATCACATTGTGGCTTAAACCAAATTCTAAGTCAAGATACTTTATTTATGTTAGAGTTTAATAAATGTAGGCACTTTAGTAGCAGGTCAAAATGATTATTACTAAACTAACTGTTTCTTTTAATCTCTAATTACTCATGTAGTTTTCAAGACGAATATTTCTCCATATGATCCTTTACAGATAACAGCTCTCTAAATATGATCCTGTTAAGTTCCTCTTATTAAATGTAGCATTATAATGCAACTTACAGGAGCTGAAATCTAATAACCCCACTTCTTATTTATATCATATTTCCTTATATTTGCAACCAAATACAGATGATAATCTTTCACAGTCACTGTTGATTGTACACAACATTGGCCATCAAATAAATTAATTTTTGGTTTGTATGTACTTTTAAGTAAAATGATGTGCAATTCTGACAAATGTAAAACTGATTGTTACTGCATGGTTTTGACAACCTCGTGGCAAGATTGTGAGGGATATCCATTGAAAATATTCCAAAAATTGTCAAAGTCAGCTACTAGAGTGTCTGACTCAGTTGCACTTCAACAGGGCAGATGCATGCTGGCAGGCAAAGTAGACTGAAGGACACTTTAAAAAACAGACAAACAAACAAAAACAAAAAAGACACGTGTTTTTTTCTGCCATAAGTGGGCCTGCTTCTTGTAAGAGATATTTAGATGACTGAACATTCGTCAGGAGGAGGGTGACTCTGGGCATGGTCCTTCAGCTTTGCGTCGAGCCTGTGTAACAGCAGCAACAGAAAGTTTGCTTATCCAGCAATGATAGCTTATCCAGCAATAATGATGTCAGCTGAGTGGGGTTATGTGGGCCAGTAAAAGTAAATGTACACACTGCTGAAAGAATGTGGTAATATGTGTTCCAGACTATCTCTGTGACCTGAGCGATCGTACCTCAAGACACATTGAATTCACACCTGAGCTGTCCGCTTGTCCATCACCCATGTTAATACCAGATGTAAACAGGGCTACTGAGATAGTTTCGTTTGGACCAAAGTGGTGGACTGACACATTGCCACACTACCAGCATTTAGGCTGCACCGCAGTTGTTAACCCATGACCCTTGATGTCAAAAGGATAGACAATCAATAGCAGTATACGTAGCATTGACTCATTTAGACAATACTGAATTTTGTTATGCAGTTTCATGTTTACGCCAGAGTCACTCACATTTTCATCACAATTGATAAATGTTGATACTAATCTTATTTCTTGAAAAATTCGGCATTTCATATCGACAAGGTACTTTACGAGCAGTATGTCCTGCTGCGTCATTACCAAGGAATCCAGGATGTGCTGCATTGGAGATGTTTGTTTTCTCTCGTATTGGGAGACTGAGGTGTATGTGTATGTAGCTTCCTGTCTCATTTTAGAGAACCACAGTGAACCCTGATTTAACCTCAGCGCACAGGATACTGTCAACAGTCTGCTCACAGGCTTTCTGTTTTGATTCACTGGTCCCAAGTCATTTGTAGACAACATTTTTATAATTGAACTTTCAATTGAAAGTACACAGGACAACAGTGGTTGTCATTTTGATTCAGGCAGTGAGAACCGAATCTCAAATCACCTTAGTCACAATTGGCAGTTAAGAAAAATCGATGTTTTAACAAATTACAATCTTTAAAAGTCGATAAAGCTTGCATTGTTACTGCTCAGGGAGCAACCTTAGCTGTCATTTGAATTAATGTTTTTGGACATCTGACATACATAAATGCAGTTCACTCTCCTTTTAGCCTGATTTTGGTCTGCAAAATGCTCCATTATGTTCACATGGTGGCTGTTAACTTTGTCTGTCGAACATCTAAAGTGAGTAGCAAAGCTAGAGCACAGTGGATTTGTGGCATGGATGTTTAAAGCGAACTGAATACAGCGGTGGAGGATCCCTGTTCATCCCTATGAAAGTTGTTCAGTGGCGCATGAGGTCAAAAAAGGCTAAATTTCTTTGGTATGAAGTTACCCAAATCTTCTGCATAATGGGGTCCATACAACAAGTGCACTAGAAACTTATGGTGGCCAAGCACGGCTGAGCGGCTAATGTCCACCAGTCGAGTCGCTAACATCTGGTTAACTTAACTGGGAATGAAATGATTTAATAATGTGTGTCTTCTAGACTTTTTGTTTTGAATTTTGTTGGATCAAATCCCAATTTTAGAAAGGGTCATTTCACATCAGTTGTGATGCTTAAAACAATGTATCCATTGATATACAGACATATATTTTGCAATGTAAGTCTTTTAGAAAAAGTCTTTTTGGGCTCCATGACATCACATGATGGATCCGCACTTTATAATTCTACTGTTTGGCCACTATGAAAGTTTCCTTGCTTTATAGAGCTTGTTTGTGTGGTTGGAAACAGGATTGGCAAGAGTGACTAAACCAAAGTTGGTAATGATAATTCTCTATGGGTTTATAACAACACCCGTCCCATCATACAAATCTATTTAACCTACTGTCTATATAAAAATATTGATTACTGCAGCTTTTTAATTTTTTCTCAAGGAACAGGTTTTGTTCTTATCAAACATAACATAACTAACAGTGAAAACAATGGATGGTTTTGAGAAAATACCAGTAACAACAGTCGGTTGAAAAAAAATGGTAATGCAGTTAATGTGTTCCTGTAACAACTGTTACCACATTAACCTTTTGACAGAACATTGATATTTTGACATCTGAAGTAGGCTGGTGTAATTTTTTTTTCTTGAGGTTTGCCAGAGTTCAATTTTACATTCCTAAAAGGGATGTTAGTAGTAAGAAAACCATACAGTACACACAGACTTTTCTTTCTCTGGGAGAACCAATCTACAGTATATGTATACTTATGTATGGTTACTGTGCCTTTATCAAATGACAAGTCAACTTGCACTACTTACAGCACCTGATGACCTACAATGACAATGTAAAGGTTGTGTTTGATGACAATGAAAGCTTAAAGCAAGTGAAAGAAATTAAATATGTCTTCTTAATTTTTTTCGCAAAAATGGGAAAACAAATCTCCATGAGCACCCTGCTCACGTGCTAGAAAATGGCCTCTCATTACCTTGGCAGCCACTTGGCCTTAAATGGCTTTTCAAATTACACTTCTGCTTCAGCGCTTCCTTTTCAAATTTGCAACGTCTATTTTAGCACCCCCACCCCCACCCCCACATCCCCACCCCCACCTTCATTTAGCCAAACGTTAAAAAAAAAAAAAAAACGGCATCGAGGAGACAATAACTTCTTGGCTCCAGTATATGTTTAACCCTGCGCTTACTCATCCAGAGTTACTAAATGCACAGCTTGTGCACAGCCTGTAATGAAACAAAAGTATTGCAACATCAAATTAAGGACCAAATGTCTTCACATAGACAACATTTACGTATTTCTCCAACAGTCAGGATATTTCACTTCTGCATGAGCTGCATTACTGTTAGGTACAATACAAACACTGTATGAGTGTGTGGTTGCACATGCATGCACTGTATGCTGCAGCCATGTTTGCCTTTCTATGCACACATACTTAGAGGTTGTACTCGGTGCAGCGTGTCTCTTTCAGTGTTTCCTAACCATGTCCTGGAAAAGGCAACCTAGACCTGTTTAGCCACCTATTTCCAGTAATGCCCCTCCTCTGCTGCTCTGTCTCCTCCCCTTCTCTCCCCTTCCTGTGAAGCTCACAAACCCTCTCTCACTGTTGCTGACGACACCGGCATCCGGTCACACTCCACCTGAATGAACCCGCCATTATCTCACGTTAGCACAGGATAGGGCTGTCAGTGATGCATTCAAAAAGTGCACTCACAGAGGTATTAATTGTATTTATTCACTTCTTCCATGTATTTATTTGCATGTTGTTTTTTTGGATAATAACATTACATGTGTTTTATCTGATGTTATGATACACATATATTGAGTTTTTTTGTCCCTTTTATTTCACATTAAACACTTTAAAATTCAAAGTAGTTAAAAACAAATTAAACTAAAAATTAAATTAAATTAAATTAATCAGAGATGTTATAATGCTACATATAACTATAAATATTATAATATGTTTTGTCTTATTGTATGGGGATTTCTTACTTAAGAAAGGTATTCTTGACCTCCACGTTTTCAAGGTGTTGCTATAAAATACACAAGAATAAAAATAACACAATATCTCCCTCCTTTAAGTTACTAAATTATCATTATTAAATTTGTTAACAAAATATGTTCTTGATTTATCACTGCATGTCAATCTGCGTAGAAATTCATCTTTTTTGGAATAAAACATGGCCCGAAAGGTTGTCTCCTGATTCAGCTCATGCACTGAAGCCCAAACAATGTCATAAACACATATATAGTCATCTTTTCCACCTATAAGATCACCAAGCCAAGCCCTCTCTATGAAAAATGCAAAGCAGTTATTACTTCCATTCTCTGAGAGCAATTTCCCTGATCCTACAATTTGCAAACTTCCTGCAGCACATTTTAATTATAGGTATTGTACCTTATGTGTAGCTAGAAAGGCTCCCCATGCAAGACCTAACTCATGTTTCAGAGCAGGGAAAATCCCACGAAGCTTTGACTGTGAAAGTTTGACCTAACAGCGTATAGGCCTACCTGTGTGTTCCAGGGTGTTCAACAGATTTATGCCATTGTTTTTAGAGATACACTAAAGGTGAATCAAGGGAGTGAAACCGTACACATTGATGATATACACTTATGTGGAAAGTAGATAGAATTAAGTCGGTAAAAACGCTGCAGTCATTTATTCAGCACGTATAGCGATCTACCAAGCCAGAACGCAGTATCTACATATTTAAGTTGAGTTTTGATGTCTGATTTGTTGTATAAAATTATAGACTACACCACAAAAATGCAAAAATATTCAAAATTCTAAATATAGCATACATGTAATCTGACGCAAAATTTATATATATTTATATCTTTTAGGGGAACTAAAACTAACCAATTGAAGCAGTTTTTGCTCAACACTGTTTAGACTAATTTACGTGACACAGAGGGTTTCTTCCCCCAAGATATTAAACATTGTGATTTGCTCTAAATCAAATCAAATTTCAAAACTTTTTCTCAACTTCACAGTTTCTGTTGTGACTGCTGTCTGCCTTCCTTTTTTATTTACACCTCAGATAACAGAACTTGATACCATTTAGGTCCATTAAAACAGACACTACAGTGTTTTGAGTTACTATATTTCATTTTTTCATAATCAGCCACACAATCATGACAACACACTATGATGTCAATGTTCAGCTGAGCTCTGTATGTTCCACCAATATTTTGTCTCGATAGTTCCACTTTTGTATCATCCACCATCTTCCTGTCTGTCATGTATGCTCTGTGTAATACACACGTATGCAGCACACAGATACACAATCGCACACACTGAGCAAGGAGGAACCAGTGTTTGTGAAAAGTACCCACATCACTTTCAGGCCAGTCTAGCGTGCTGCCCGTCAAAAATACACCATACAACTGGTTAGGAACACTGGAATTTCAGAGCGAGTAGAGGAATGCAGCGTAATGGTGATGTCGTAGACCCGGTTGGACCAGTAGGCTAAATATGTAGACGGGAACAGAAACTTAGCAGATATGAGTATCAGGGAAAACTTAGGGATTGTTTCAACAGTTTTACGGTGTCACAGGCTTGTATATTTACAGTCTGTTGACATTATATAGAGGCAGGAATATACACGGTAAGTTTGTGGCCGCCCCAGCAAAAGTTTTTCAATCTCTGTGAAATGTGTGTTGGCAAAAATTGGCAACATATCACCTAAAAATATCAGGCTGCCCTTATAGGTACTACTGGTGCATTGGCCTCCAGTAGCTCTGGAAATACTTGCAGACTGATGTGTTTTTTTTGCTGCATCTGCATTTTGGTGATTTGAGGATTTCTTGCCCAACAGGAGGACATTAGATTGTGTCTTTAAGGACTCATAGACTCATAGGCATAACCATTATGCTTTATGAGCTGCTAAATTATTTCATTTCAATGCCTTAAAGTTCCGGTGTGTAGAATTTAGTGCCATCTAGTGGTGAGGTTGCAGAACTGAAACTTTTCCCATGTGTCGAGCATGTAGGAAAATTTTGGTGGCCAATGCAAAAAGCAAAAATGAGAAAACGCTCAAATGCAAATGAGCCTATTGAGCACCAGTGTTTGACTTGTCTAGTCTGGGCTACTGTACATACAATACGGGGGGCCTCCATAGGTCCCCAAGCCTTCAGGAACAGCCCCTGTAAAAAGTGGAATTACACTGTCCTGGTACATCACATGATGCCACTGGGACCCAAAATACTTTTTTGTCATTGACTTACATTGTTACAGAGAAGTCTGTAAGTTAATGGATACATTTTTGACAGATGGGATCAAAACCTCAGCATGTTTACATCCAACAATCACATATGGATGTCATTTTTGGGCATCTCGTACTTTTGACCATTTAATGTATTTCTAAGGCTTGTTTTCATAGACTGCTTCAATGTTTATATGTTAATGACTGACCTTCCTATATAACCACAGTACTAAAGGTAACGTGTTTCTTTGCACAAATCTTAAATACCAGGACAATCATCAGCTCAAGCATCTTCCCACGCACAGAGACATCACAGGCCGACACTTTGGGTTCCCACCTTTCGCCCGGGATCCTGACACTGTCATGCCAAAAGTGGTAGCCTCAGTTGCACACACCTACACTGCGGCAACACACAGGCATCTTCTGTTTGCCTACCCCCAGTAAATCTAGTGTGGCAGTTCTGCACATGCTGCCCCCCACACATAACACTTGACATCACCAGGGCTCCCTCCTAAAACCACACCGTCCACCTCTGCACTCACTGCTTGCGCTCAAGAGCAGCTTCCCTCACACTTGCAGCAGCGCCGCTACAAACCGCCCCCTCCCAAAACTTACTATGGGGTTAACTGAACAACACTAGACTTGATGGTGAGAGCGAGTGAACATTCAGAGGGGAATCCATCCTCAAATTCACACGTTTTATATGTCCAAGTTGCCATGTCAGCAATACAAGGAGAATGAGACAGGAAACAGTGATAGTTATCAATGTGACAAAGTAATGCCATGACAGTTCGATACATTTAAAGAAATTCTGCTGTACAAGCAGGTTTCTATCTACTGTCAGTGGTCTGATTGGGTGATATAATGTATCTGCTTAACATAGGTGTGAATGACATGTTTTAAAATGAATTGACAATGAATTAGAAGCAGAAATTAGCACCTTACATTTGAGTGCTAAAATGGGCAACACTATCTTCTCATAAAGTAGCATTAGTCTGAGGACAACAGACTTTTGTGTCATTGCCTGCAAGGGGGGAGGGAATATTGCAAAACAGGGGAAGCTTTTTTTGTGTTAGGGGAGGGATGTATAACTTTAAATAATAGTATTTTGTATTTATATTAAATATCATCTGAACACTAAATCCCTCTGGCAGATTTGAAAGCCATGTTTTCTTTAAAAACTGTCAAAATTACACAATTTTAGCCAAAACTATTGCATTTTCAAATTTCTGGTGGCCCTCTAACATGTAAGTTTTAAGGAGGATTTGAATTTTGCTTGAGAAATAAGCTGTATGTTTCAGTAATAACTCAATCCTGTGCTGTTTGCTTGTTGCAGTGGCTCCGAAACCACATACATTTGGAGTTGACTTTGGGGAGGGTCAAGTTGAAAAAAACGTAACTATACTAAATTAAAGCCACACCCGTCACCCCCTTCTTGATAAATAAAGTGAAGTCCCTGTCTTGATAACAGTAGTCTGTTTATTAAGCACACATTTTATGTCTGAACTTCCTAGTGTTCGTTGATAAAATACTATCATTCTTTGTTTAACTACAGTTTGAAACAGAGGAGGGGTATTCCCTTTTTTTGCAACATTGTTGGCTCTAGGCGCTTGTGAAGCATCATACATTCATGCTGTGAAGAGGGCTTTCTGTCTGGTGAGCTACAGCACCCTCTGCTGGACAGGAGGGGTAAGTGCGTTTCTTCGTTAATGTGTCCAGGGTGTACTAATTGAGTGTGGAAATGGATTGTCAATGGATTTGAGAGGTAATTTAAGCAGCAACAACTAATAAGAATTAATGAAAAAACATATAATTACTGCAAAAAAATTAGATCTCTAAAGTCAATATAAATTATAATATAAACAGTTTCGGATATATTTCGTTGTACTAACTAAAGCTATCTCCCATCAGTTATTCTGGTCTGATCACAAACAGCACAGTTGGTGCCTTTAAGGGGTGTCGGGAATATTTCAATTATTCTTTTAAACATTACCAATTCCATTATGTCTCCTTTGAGCTCAACTGAAGTCGTATCAGAATACCTAAGGCCAAGACACAAAGTCAGATATAACGTCACTAAAACACTGAATATTGTTAAAGGCCATTAAATCCACCTACATGCACACAAGCTGCGATATCAGAAGTAGGAAATAACCAGGAGAACTAGAAGGCAGCAGAGTTCAGGGGGATAGGGTCCGGAACAGAGTTCGCGTTATTTTTCACACTTGTTGTGGACATTTATTTTGCGATGGACTCGCAGCCTCCTCCAAAGCCGTGGGAAAGGCGGATTCCAGGGGCAATGAGCGCACCTGTAAATTACAGGTAAACGAGCTATGTTAGCCGCGTTAGCTAGCTCCCCGTCATGAGAGTTGTTATGCGTTTATTGACTGTTAGCTGTTGTTGCTAACGTTAGCTAGCTTAGACTTAGACTGTTGCACAAGCGAGGTGATATCAACCAAACAGTGGAGGCTTTGATATAGTGGTGTAAGGTATCTAAAAACAATTAATTTGCACTTGTGAGAATATTTTTTGCCGACTATAGTAATTTAAAGAAGGTTAAAGCTGTGCTAAAGGCTAGCCTGTTATTGGCCTAATTGAGGGCCTGTCATGTGCAGTCCTTCTGCACATGACAGGCTGTGCTGTGTTACTCGCCAGGCTCCCTAACTAACATGTCGTATTATCTTAATGAATGTAAACACGACACGGAGCTTTGATTAAAAACTTGCAGTATTTTTTATTTTCCCCTCTCTACTTCGGATGGTTGTTGATACGATACTGGTCAGAAATGTCGATAACACCGTCTTTTCTTTACACTAACTGAAATAATAACGTCATTCGCGTGTTCAATTGACGTCACATTTCAATTGTACGTAATTTCATAGGAATAATTGTTAGACCATGCTCGAAAAATGTACATTGATATTTCATGTTGTTGGCAAATCCATAGAGTTAACTTGATACTCCAGTGATTACGCAGAGCCATTAACCCTTTAAGACCTATATAGACCCAATTTGTCTTTTGCCTGGAGATCAATTTGAGATGCAGCTCAGTTCTGTGTGTCAAGTGTTCCTAGTCATAATTCTGAAATAAACATTGTGTTTTGGTTAGGTGCCCATTCAAACTTTGGAGGTTCAGAGTGTTAAGGGGATAAGAGCGTTATGATGAAAGTATATGATGGCCATCCTCATGCAAAACTACATCTCAAAAGTTGTTCTTGCAATTTTTAGTGTTTATACCATTTCATATACAGTTGTGATACTAAATTTGCACACGTTTTAAGTCCAAATCCCCTTAAAAAGTACTTAAAGACACTAAGATCAAACATAATAGCAACAATGTATGCTGTGATTTTATTTCAAAATCTTTTGATAATTGGAGATTTCTGAAGGAACTGCATTTTTTGGCAGTTGGATGGTGAACCCTTCTGTTCTGGACACTGCTGAGAAACCTCAGCTGTACCTCTGAAAGCCATACACCTCTGAATGTTTGTGGCTGTAAAGTGTCATGAGGCTGTGACTATCCTTGAATAGATTGGCTTCATTTCATCCACAGTAGTCTTATATTTCCAGTCATCCCCAATTTCTGCATTTCCAGATTGTTCTTGGGCCCCAATATGAAGAAATATTCAAATACAATCGGAGAAAGTGCTTGGGTACCCATAGAACATTCAGTTATCTTGAGAGTTCAAGAGATCCCTGTGAAAATAGCAAAGCCATTTTTTTCATCACCAAAATGTATGCATATTTAGGAGTGTTACTTAGCCCTCCTCCTGAGAAGCTAACATGACATGCTTAGTATCATTGGATTTCCTGGGTCCTCTAGTTTCATATACCGGTATCGTCACTCTAGCCTGCTTCAGCCTCTTAAAGACAGGAATATCAGCCGGGACCGCCCGTGGCTCAGCGGGTCTCTGATGCCTTTTGTAGTTTTAATTAATATTAGGCATTTGGCTAATTGAAATCTCACTCATGCTCTTCTGTATCATTAAAGAATAATTATAAAAAATCACAAAAGCTGTCTTGAACTTTGTCTTGTTTTGACATTTTCACTGAACAGATCTACAAACTTTGGACCGGCTGCAGGCCCCTCCACCTCTGCAGGTCCTCCTGTCCTGACCAGAATGGTTCCCCCTGTGCCTCCTCGTCCCGTCCAGCAGACCTACCGTCCATCCTACAGCTCTTTCACCTCCTCTTACAGCCCCTATGGGAGCTCCATATACGGTGGCTATAGCCCCTACAGCTATGGCGGTGGCTACGGCATGGGAGGGTACAGCCGCCTCTCTCACACGGAAGACGTTGCCCCCAGTCGGTTTGTGCAACAGGCAGAGGAGAGCAGTCGTGGTGCCTTCCAGTCCATCGAAAGCATCGTCCAGGCTTTTGCTTCTGTCAGTATGATGCTGGATGCCACCTTTTCAGCCGTATATAACAGTTTCCGTGCCGTGCTGGACGTAGCCAACCACCTGACACGGCTGCGTGCGCACCTCACCAGAGTTCTGTCAGCCTTTGCTCTAGTACGCACCTTGCGCTACCTGTACAGACGGTTGCAGAGGCTGCTGGGACGAAGGTCAGACACCGACGTTGACGACTTGTGGGCAGACAGTGCGAGTGATGCCTTGGCCACGAGTGTATCCAGAGGGGATGGAACAGGGATGGAGGGTCAGCCCGTGAAGTCCTGGCCAATCTTTCTGTTTTTCGCTGTAGTTTTGGGGGGACCCTACCTTATTTGGAAACTGCTGAGCTCCAGCTCTGGCTCTGAAGAAAATGGTGAGTTACAGTTAAGATATTTTACTTGAGATGGGGAACTTCCACATTTTCATTCACAACAATTTTTAAGTCCTTGCGTCGTTTACTCCTAATCCTTAAGAAGTGTCTTTTGTCTCTTTTTATTCAGCCACTAACTGGGCGAGCGGGGAGGACGACCACGTGGTGGCCAGAGCAGAGTACGACTTTTCAGCTGCATCTGAGGAGGAGATTTCTCTGCGGGCTGGAGACATGCTCAACCTCGCCCCTAAAGGTGAGCGCTCTAAAATGACTGCTACACATTCAATTCTGTCCTCGTGTTCCTTTTATACAAAAATGGTTGAACACGTCTGGGTATGCAGGGCCATTATGGTATGGCATGTTTTACTGAATGTCTTTTTTTTTCACATTTGAGGCTTCTGTTAGGGTTGTAAAATTAGGCTTTAAATGCCTGTCTGTATGTTTTATGACGTCATGATCAGCCCTTTCATTATGGTCAGTGTTGCAAATCAATGAAGTGTTCCTGATACCAGAAAAAGGGTTTAATATTAAGATGTTTTTTTCTTTTTCATAATCGAATTAATTTGGGTGTGAGAAAAGTAGTTATTTATTTATTTTTACAACATATCCCTATAGTGAACACCGGGTCAATCTTTTCAACCTTTTTTTTTCTTCAATCTTTTCATCGATGTAATGTGATCAGCTCTGAATGGATCGACAGATCAGGTAGGACGAGGCTTCTGAGACAAAAAGCTCCAACTGTGCAGCATTCACAGACCTGCAAAAATGTCCAAATTTAGAGAGGGGACACAGAATGGTTACAATAAGGATGCACATCCCATCGTCATGCTAATTCTGTGGGAAACACTGTACACAGTTTGCTTATGTACGTATACAAAAAATCTCTGTCTGACTCTTGTTCAGTCATCTTCAAAAAAACATTTTTTTACATTTATTGATTTTATAGAGTAGTATAAGAATACAATAAGATAAAAACACTAACCGCAAATGCACAAACAACAACATGAAAAAAACAATGACAACAAGAACTGTGCAAGCAACAGAAGAATCAAACAGAAATGGGAAAAAAGCAAGAAAAAAACATTGTCGGTAACGCAGACCAGAAAAAATAACATGGACGCATGTTATTGACGTATGACACACTGATACAGTTAACCTGCTAGACCATTAACCATTTAATTCAGTTTTCTGATCAGATTAATGACTGGTCGACAGATTTTTCTGAAAGAGTTTCTCACTGTGTGACATTGAAAATCTTAATTTCTCCAACTGTACAACATTTGCTAGTTGTTGCTTTTCACAGGGGCCAGGCAGCACGCACCCCATATTCAGATGCTGTGTGTCTTTGTCGCAGCGGCCCGGGGTTCGAGTCCAACCGGCAGCCCTATGCTGCATGTCATCATCACTCTCTCACTGATTTCTGTCAAAAAAATGGTTGCCGTTTTTTGTTTTTTTTTAATGATTTTTTTTTTTTTAAGCGAGAGAGTTGATTTTTATGCCATGTTGACTAGCTTAGGTCATGAACTTTTACTCTCCCCCATGTACAGAACAACAGCCCAGAGTGCGTGGCTGGCTGCTGGCCAGCGTGGACGGACAGACCACTGGACTTGTCCCAGCTAACTACGTCAAGGTCCTAGGCAAAAGGAGAGGCTTTAAGCACGCAGAGATGGAGAGGCTGGCTCAGGTGCAGCAGGAGAACACACAGGCCTCCCAGACAGCCCCCGCTTCACACCCACAATCAGATCCTGCTCGAGGCTTCACCTCAGGCCTGGCTTCCTCCTCCGCTCCCTCAGAGGAGCTGCTAGAGTCAGCGTACAGAGAAACACCAGCCTCCCTCAGTTTGGGAACATCCCACTCCAGTTTTCCCTCCAATACGGTGCTGAACATCCCCGAGAAGACCGACCTGTGATGTGCATGTGTGCATTTTTTGGTATGCAAGTCTTTATGTGTTCATAACATTTATTGGCTCAGTCAGTTGTTTTTTTTTTTTTTTGCAGTGTTAAACACTGAAACTTGACTAACAGTCAGCTGACGGTAGATGTGTGGGGAAACCCCGTACACTGTACACCTCATGCAAAATTGCTTAAAGTAGTTCCCTGGCTCATCTGTAATGATACAAATCATGAAAGACGATCTGGACTCTGATAAGGTTATCGGTCAAAAATGGTTTTCATACACAGGTTGTGCTGTATCTCAAATTAGGAGTTTATTCTTACATTTCTTCAGTCAGAGCGTGTACACGAAAAGTTTTGTCTGATTTAAGATGTCATGCTATTGAGATTGATTACAATTAGTTCAATGTCTTAAGTAAATGACGTGCACTGATACATCATGTGTATACTGACGGTGTAAGGACAAAGCCAGGATATTTTGTTTGATTACGTTGCGTTTTTTGTTTTTTCGCCCTCACTTATCAGCTACGTGGTTCTCTGCATTTTCTTCACTGTGAAGTAAATGGGATTGGATTCGTTCAGAATGAGTAAGGGCTCATTTTGCACATATTCAGCTGTTCATTTGTCACAGAAAGTAATTTTTAAAATATTTAATAAAATTATTTTGAAAATAAATATTGTAAAAAAAAATCATGTTTTGTGTAATATCTTCATCAATCAAAATTGGATCATAAAGGCAATTTTAATAAAGGGTTGACAGATTATCGGCCTGTTTGATTATCAGGGCAGACATTTAGCATGTTGATTATCTGTTTTTGCATTTTATTTTTATTTTTGATTTTTATTCATTCATTTTTGTTGAAGATCTTTTTATAATGTTGAAAGTTTCAGTTTTGATTCAATATTTACTAAAAGCATTAAAACAAAGATTTGTGTTGGAGTTTGTTATACTCCAAATTTTAGATTTCGACAGAAATATTTTCATTTTTATTGTTAATGCATATCAGTTCCAAATATCAGTCAAAGGTGTCATTATGTACCAGTAATCTGCATCAGCCCTGAAAAACCAATATCTATTGATCCCTAATTTTAATTAGTAATAGTCAGGTTTACACATCAGCAACTTCGAGAGGTGGCTCATTACTTCACTTGGACTTGAGCATTTTGACTTGAAAATACGTCATGCCTTCCCCCAAACCCAAAAATTAAAAAGGAGTGCCACAAATCAATTAATTTCCCCTCATTACTGAGTCAACTAATGTTCATCTTTTTATTTCATTTACATATAAAACATGCAACAACATACAATACTAATTATGTCTTGCAAATTTGGGAGGAGAAAATTATTAAATGTGGGGTGAGTTAAATGCAACAAGATCCTCTCTGTTGTGCTACATGTTAATAGAGATTTATGAAAGTACAAGGTCAGTATTGTGTTTTCTATGATGAAGTTTGGTTGCACTTGACTAAAACCCATTAATGATATTTGTTAATTTAATAGAAATTACTCCATTGTTAAAACGGCATATTTTGTAAAGAGCACAACATGAAGTTTTAGACTTGAAACTCAAAGTTTGGACCCACTCAGGACTTGCTTGTCTTGACTAGGTACTTGAGACTTGGAAAAAAAAAAGATTTGGCCCCACCTCTGGTAATATCTGAGAAGTTAGGAGCCAACCTTAAATTCAAGAGATATTTATTTAGTTTTTTTTAAGTTTTAGGTTATGATGTAATAGTGCAAGTAGGTCTGTATTTTTTTCCATGTGACTTTGTTTTATTTTTCTATTCTAAAAGGGGGATTGCGGCAAGAACAATGGATTTGCGGCTGCTGTCTCTTAGCAACAGGATGCCTAACCTGCTGCACTGCGACAGCAGGGACAAGTCACCGACGGAACCAGCCAAACAACGTTTATTTGTCACAATTATTTTAGGAGTTGACATCTCAGTTTGTGTTTTAAGAGTGCAGCCTGTCGCTAACATTTCCGCCGTGTTCTGGGCTTAAACATTTACAAACGCCTGTGCTAAGAAGCCACTTACTTAGCTAGGTTAGCTGACACGCTAGCTGTTTGAAGCTAAAGCCAATGCTGCCTTCAAGGACTATCGGAAATACTGCGGTAATGCAACTGAGCTCAAAGGAAATAGTGTTTTGACATAAGCTGTTGATCTCATTGTCCACTTCTTCCACCGTGTCTAGAATTGACCGTGCAGCTTTTTAACCCAAAAGACTTTGCAGAAAGATTCCCACTTCAACGAAAATGAGTAAATTGTATATGGGGCTGTAAACCGCATAATAACAATGCAGCATAATTAAACTCGCCTAAATTGAGGAAAATGGCAGCAACCACCAACAACTGAGCAGTACTGTGCAGCTGAATGGTGGTCTTGACATCATATTTAGTCTATGTTCGTGGCGTGTCGTGTGGAGTTCGTTGTGAGGAGTTTTGTAGGAGTACCTGAAGGCAGCAGATCCAGTCCCTTAAAGTTAGCTAGCATTAGCAGTAGCTGCAGTTAGCCGGTAGGAGAGGACCGCAGCATCAGCACCAGCCATACACAATGTCATAAAACAGGCACCAGCTGACTTCACTGTACGAGACGACTTGGAGGAACACCAGTTAAGTATGTCAGCGATATCTTGTCCTGTTTGCTGTTTAAATTATGTGTAAAGCATCAGCTGATTAAATTCGACCTGAAAGATGTTGGTGCAGCAGGAGGACAGAGGGACTCGGCCTGCGCCATCATCACTAACGAGACTCTACGAAGTTTCTCTTTTGTATACCATGGGTATACGCCTGTGTTAGCAAATGTATATAAACTGCACACATCGTTGATCTGTTTTGGCTGCTAACAGTATCACAGTAAAGCTCTGCAGAGCCTCCAGGATGGTATGACCTGTGGTGTATTCAGGGGCAGAAAAATCATTAGTAACTTTGACTTCTAGTGACTGGCGCATCACGTTACGCAACGAACAGGCACTAAAACAAATCCTTTAAAAATACATCATTTACAATTTAAATTGATATGAGACTGCTTATTTTATACAAAATAAATGTGTGAATTTACAGTTTTAAAGTTAATGTTACTACAGAAATATGTTTAATGTACTGTACTTTATTTATTATAGTAGGCTTTGCTGGGATGTGACTTTTTGTTGTTTTTGTTTTCTTTAATATCATGTTATCCAGCTGCTGCAAATATTTTTTCTTGAGCATCCCTGAGTGACTGGGGGAAAATTCAAAGACTCTCCCACCACCATAAATAACCATATTTCACATATTCTGGCAATATAAAATCGGTCAATATTGGAGATTTTTGAAGAAAACACACCTTTTTAGAGGGTTTTGGGGTTCTGAGGTTATTAGAATAAATACAAAATACAACAGTTTTAAGTTGAATGTTCCTCCTACTCCAAATCCAAACATATAACACCTCCCCAGTGCCTAAAATAAATTATGTTAACCGCCTCCCCCTGTTTTGCACTAACCCCTCCACATCTAAGAGTCATTACTCTGCACTAGCTACAGTCTCACTTGTGACTTGAGCTGGATGGTATTCATTAATCATTTTTGAGTGATGCAGTACCTTACATATGGTAATTCAATTCAAATCTTGTGTATGGCTGCTATTGCTGTCATATCCCATTTTACCTGAGATAACAAAATCATTCATAATTAGTGGTGACTATTTTTTCTATTAAACTTTAAATAGCTGGGGCTATCAATAGGGAAAAGAAAGAAAAAGGCGCATTAAAATTTCGTCAACGCTTCTCCTCTGCCTGGTCCACAGTCCAGACCCTAGAAATACTCAGTTTACTATGATGTAAGTGAGAATTAAAGGTGTAGTGTGTGGGATTAAGTGTCACCTAATGTTAGGGTTGCAGATTGCAACCAATTGAAACTCCTCCCCTTTGTAAAGCGTGTAGGGTAAATAAGGTGTCTACTGCGAAAACACAAATGGCCTTCTCTGGAGCCAGTGTTAAGTTTGTCCTTTCTGGGCTACTGTAGAACAACGTGGCGGACTCCATCAGAGAGGATCTGCCCCGCATGTAAATATAAACAGCTCATTCAAAGGCAACAGAAATACAACTATTCTTATTTTTAGGTGAATACAGGCTAATAAAAACATTGTAATGAATATTTTATTCCATTCCTGTCAATATATTCACCCTAAATCCTACACACTGGAACATAAAAACCATTTCCAATTCATTTTCTGTAGATCAAACAATAATATTAGCTCTTATTTGGATGCGATGATCATACTAGCAGATGTGGGCATTCACTGTTGACTTACTGCCTCTCGTGTCTCGTCTCTCTGCCTTTGTAGAAATGAGCCGCTTCTGCTCAGACAACAACAACTTTCCCTATGACAACAACGTCCTGGTTCTGGACATGGTGCTGGGCTCTCTGTGGGGAATGCCCCAACCCATAAACTGGGACAATGTAGCCAAGCTAGTTCCAGGATTCACTCCCAAGGAGGTAACTGGAATGCTGGGTAACTATGAGAGCTTCCATCCATCCTCTCCTCCACATGTCTGGTCCCATCCATCATTCACCCCATGGTTCAGTAACATTAGGCCTGGCTTGTTGCTAAGAAGTAATACTGGTGCACTGATGTGATCTTACAGTGTGCCCGGCGATTCGAGGAGCTGAAGAGCACAGGGGGTTTTCCTCACGTGGACAATCAATGTAACGCCTTGACAGAAGGAAGCACCTCCCCTTCAGATGGCCTGACTGCGCTGCTGGACACTGGCGAGGTGGTGGAGACAGGGAGCAAGCAGAGCAGCAGCAAAGTTACAGGTCAGTATAGTGTCATCCTGAGTTTACATTTTGAGCTCAGTTTAATTACAAAAGCTCAGTATTAAACATTACTTTTTTTTAAATGACTTATAAATCTGTTTGAGCCTCTTTTCATACAGGATAAATGCATGGCTCTTAAGTCTTAAAGGGACAGTTCACCCCAAAATCAGAAACCATATATTTTTCCTCTTACCTGTAGAGCTATTTATCAATCTACGTTGTTTTTGTGTGAGCTGCCGAGTGTTGTAGAGATAGGCGGCAGAGATGTCCCTTTAAAAAGCAGTGAATCACTCTTCCTCAGAAAAAGCCTAAAAGAGAATTAAAAAATCTTTGCAAAATTGCAAATTTTTAAAATATTCTCTCTCACCTTATTCTGTGCCATATAGTTCCTACTGCTTTTCCATCACACTTTCATACTTTGGATGGCATGATCATGAAACAGGTTAAATTGCATTTTATGTGGTATTATACAGTTTACAAATGAACACTGCAGAAACCTTATTATTAGTTCGCACTTATTTATTTCTGTTGTGCTTTTTTCATCACGGAAATCATTTATGTTTTATCTTATTAAATGCATGTAGATTTCATTTAATAAAAGCTTTTATCAAATGAAGTAGAGTTAATTTGACCATTCTGATTTTGCCTTTTGCTTTACAAGATATAATCACTTAAGCGGAGCTTAATTTTCAACAGAACTGTTCTCAGGCTAGTAGAAAACATGGACACCTGCAGACACCTCATCTTTTTTAAAGCAGTATAATGCATTGTTTTTAATGTACGTCAGAAAAATGTGTTGCTGTGTTACTGATGGTTGCTGCTGTATTTAACAACTGGGTTAAGAATATGTTTGCATTCTTTCTGCTGATGTCAGCAGGCTCCAAATCGACACCCTCAGGAAGAGTTGGTGCTGTGGAGAAGAAAGAGAGACGAGTCTCAGCCGAGGAGGAGGACAAACCTCAGAAGCCACGAGAGTAAGAATTGAGGATTTATCCTCAGTCTTAACAAAGTTAGCAAAAATGCACATTGATTCCTTAAACATACCTACACCAGAGGATTAGGGCCATGTTACAGAAAAAAAAATCGTAGATTTTGGAAATAAAGTCATAATATTACGAGAATTAAATTGCAATTTAAATTTGAAAAAAGTTGATATATTTTCGAGGAAAATCTCACAAATTCACCAGAAGTCGTAATATTAGACATTGAGTTTGTATGAGATCAAATTTGTAATTTTATGAGAAATTAAGTGACAAATTAAGACCAGAGTTTTGGGTAATATGGTATAAAAGGTGACAAAGTATGAATAAATGATGAGAAGTGATGGATGAAAGATCGGCATTATGATGTAGAATGCTGAAAATATTGCATAAAAGTGGAAATTATGGACGGGGGATGTTACCATATTGCTTAACTTTCTGATATTAATCACTTTATTTCTCATAAAATTACGATTTTTATCTCTTAATATTTACAGCTCTTATTTTCTAGGAAATCATGAGTTTAATCTTGTAATTTTATGACTTTATTCTCAGAAATTTACAGGTTTTTCCTTATAATATTGCAATGTTTTTCTTGAAAATAAGAGTTTATTCTCACAATATTATGACTTTATATTTGAAATCTAACAATTTTTTTCTTTAACATGGTCCTAATCCTCCGTTCTTTACTCCACTTTCAAAAAATCTTTATAGTTTGAATCCCTCACTCTCTGTGGACTTCAAAGGCAGCTATAAAATTATCATATTTAGCAGTAAATGTTTCTGTTGGGTATATTTAAATGTTAAGTCATGGATATGAACTTGTTTTCCTACAGTCCCAACATGGTCATCCATGTGTGTGACGAGACCAAGAACCTGAAGCAGGACTTCACGTGTCCCAGAGATCTCCTAGTGAAAGAGATGCGTTACTTCGCTGAGTACCTGTCTGTGGACGCCCAGAGGTGGGAGGAGGTGGACATCTCCGTTCACTGTGACGTGCAGATCTTCGACTGGCTCATGAACTACGTCAGGAGGAACTCCGCTGGAGAGGGAAACAAGGACAAACCCCGCCTTGGTAAATCTCTGGACAAACTGTAAAGAACATAATGAATATCACATTCTGACTCATGGGAATGCCTGAGCTGTCTCTGACCTGTTTGTGTAAATCCGTGGACGGTGCTCCATTTTTCAGTCACTGAACGTGGTGTGTGTTTGGTGGGCCACTGGCTGCGTGTTCTGTGTTGTTTGTGGGTTGTGGGGTTTGCTTGGTTGGTCATGTGGTGTTTGTCGGTTACAGAGCCCAGCAATGTGATCTCAATCCTGATCTCCTCCGAGTTCTTGAAGATGGATACGTTAGTAAGTGTTGTGACGTGTGACGCTAGGTGTGGTGATGTGCGACGGGCCTTTTGTTTTTCTGATGTAAAACATTATTGATATATGGCCTGGCAACATATCCAAAATAATATGTTAACTCTTTGAAAGCTAGGGAAATTAGCTTTATTTCTTTGAAAAGCATGGGAAGAAGGCAATGAGCAACTTAAGAAGAAATTACCTAAAAATTAGCAAGAAAATAGTAAATTAAAAAAAAGGACAAAAAATACCAGAAAATTAGCATAAAAAACTCAAACAAACAAGATTAACAAATGGGTAAGTAAAAACTAAAGCAAAAAAACAAGCAAATGACCTGAAAAAGGTGCTTAAAAATTCTAACAATTCTCTAAAATAACTTGTAATGATGACAATTTTAAATATAGTTTATCTTATACATTTTTTCCCCAGCTTTTTAAAAAAAAATTTTTTTTTCATTAATTTTTTGCAAATTTCTTGTCAAGTTGCTCATTGCCTTTTCCTATGGTTCTTAAGAGAAATCAAGCCAATTTGCTCAAGGATCAAAGGCTTCAATACTTGTGAAAGGCATCTGAATGCTGCACAAGAAAAGTGATGTCGATCCAAGTTTCAAAGGGTTAAAACAAAAAGCACCAGCAGCTTACAAATATTTCTGAACTGATAACTGGTAATGTGTCCTAGTCCTGGAAAAACCAGAGGCCCAAACGTAGAGCTTTAAGTTAACGTTGCATGGATGTTAATAGTGTAGATGTTCTTGCCGTCAAGAGTTCTTTAAACCGTAGTTTTCTCACCGCTGCTGTGTTTGCTAAGGCTCTGTTAGAAGAGCTGACATCGTAGCAATGATAAAGTAGTGTTTGGTTTATGTAGAATCATTGAAATCGCATTCACTGTCACTGTGAAGAGTTTAATACAAGTGCTTCATGTTTGTCCGTGTTCAGGTGGAGGAGTGCATCCAGTACTGCCACAAACACATGAGCGCCATCGTGGCCACACCCTGCAACATGAACTGCATCAACAGCAACTTGGCCACACGCATCGCAGAACTCTTCAACCACAACGAGGCCGACGACATCAGGGACAAAAAAGACAAGTTCAAAAGGTAACGAGTTTCAAAATGTGGTGCTTTGGGTTTTTATTTCGAGTCATTTCTGGAAGCATCTTGACGGCTGAATGTGATGAAACTGGTATAAACCCTTGAACACCAGAGCAAATTGGCTTGATTTCTTTCAAAAAGGCAAGGGAGAAAGGCAATGAGAGAAAAAATGACCCAAAAACTAGCCAGAAATTAATCAAAAGTACAAGAAAAGTATCAGAGAATAATATATATATATAAAAAAATGATAAAAACAAAGGAAAAAAGTTGTTTAAGTGCCCTAAAAAATAAAACAATTCTGTAACATAATTTTAAATATGTAATTATGAAAATTAAAACAATTTTTTCCCCTAGCTTTTCATTTTTTTTCTCCCTTGACATCCTCTATTTCCCCTAGCTTCAAAAGAAAAAAAATCTAAATCTACTGATTTTGTGCAAATTTTGTTACATTTCATACCAAATTGCACCAAATTTCTCAGGTGTTTAAGGGTTATAAACTTGTAAAAGGCTGAAAGCAGCACAACAAAAGTGATCTTGTTCCAGGTTTCAAAGGGTTAACTGTTAAGCTGAAAACACACTGGCGCCAAGTTGTGTCATGTGCCGCTCCCAGCACACACTGGATGTAATACAGTGATATTTTGCATTAGTCCTCAATAACTGTTTCATTAGCATAAACTTTCCTCTCCGATCATGTTATCTTTCTTTCATGTGAAGCAGCTTTTGGATATTATTAGGTAGTAGATGATTCTTAGCTCTGTACATGATTTGAACTGTTTGAAATCAACCAAATGTTTGAGTTTAAGTGCTTTTAATTTGATAAAGGGCGGGTTTGTCGGTTCTCTCTAAGTGGTTGTGTTGTCACAGTTTTTATGGCTCTTTTTTGAAGGATAAATGCACGTATAGCCGCTGTCGGTGTGGGCTTGTACACTGAAACACACGCCAGTGTGTTTTTGCCTTTACAGTGAGAGTAAAGTCAGTGATAGTAGGTCACACTTCACACTTAGTTAATAGGTTACATTTTCATTAATAGATGTGTCTATTTCTTATTTTATTTCCCCTCACAGCAAATTGTTTCAGAAGAAAATCGAGCGTCTCTTTGATCCAAACTACCAGAGCAGAGATTCACCTGGAAACGCCTCCACTCTCTACAGGTGAGTCTCAGAGTTACTCCAAGCAGTTACCTACCTCACTACTTAGCAACAGCCTTAGCTGGCACCTTGCACTTTTTTTTTCTCTCACCTCAATTTTTGTACTCTATTGTATTCACTGTTTGTCATATTTTTGTTTTAATCTCAGGTGTGGTCTGTGCCTTAAGATGCTGACCAAAGACACGGAGAGGAAGATTTCCTGTGTTCCAGGGAAAATCAACATCGATGCACGTGGAGAGATCATCTACACACACACTAAGTACGATAGCAATGTTATATATTTCTCTGATTTGTTAAACTGCCAGCAATAATATGTGTAGTACAGAAATATCCTGTTTAAATGGGCTCAATTTCCGATCACAGTCTGTGTGCATCCATGTGTGTGTTTGCAGACAGAAAAGCTGGGATGTGCATGAATACATCAGCAGTCTGTATGAGGAGCTCAAGTCCTGGGTCCTGGTCTACTGGAGAATCTGGGGTACCATCAACTACCTCACCTGCTCCCGATGCCAACAGGTGAGTGTTTGTGAGTGCATGTAGGGTTATATATATGTTGATACTATAAACCTGAGCACTTATGACTAAGTATATTCAACTAAACTCCTATGATGTCCTCTGTGTGTGTGTGTGTGTGTGTGTGTGTGTGTGTGTAGGTGTTTGTGTGTGCAGAGCTGACCCACTGTAAGTACCACCCAGACAGTGTGCTGTACCCTGGTATGGGTACTGAGAAAGGCTGGCATGGTGCAGGAATCTACCCCTGCTGCAACCAGAGGGTTCTCCGCTTTGACCCCAGTGGTATGCCCAAGGTATGGACACACACACACATTATACGTGTACTTATGTAAAGTCTAACACACGTACAAACAGAACAATTGCACAAAGTCTGGCGATCTTGCAGGGTCACAATTTGCAAGACTAGATTATTTCCCATCCTGGTTCTGGTGGAAAATATTACTCCAAACTGGGGATGATAAGAGTTAATCAATGGTCATTTAATCAGTGGTTAATAATTTAATTAAACATTTGAAATTGAATCAATGAATCAATATGCCATGAAATGCTGTCAAATCTATACAATATGTTGCTGTGAGCTTTCACTGAGGATAAAATGCATTTGTTTGAAGTGAGTAAAGTTTTTATGTTTTCAAGTAATGATTCATGGATTAATATTAAGACAGGTATGAGATGGAATGTATATGAGAGGAAATACCGTTTCAAAACTTCAGATTGCTCACTAAAATCTGTGCTGTTATTGAGCATCAGTTTTGCATGAAACAAGACTATAAACTCATAAGAATAGTAAACGCGTTTGATTTTGTTCAAACACAAAGACAACAAAACCACTGAGTTAAGACACCGATCATGATCACAGGAATGTTCACCAACTCTAGCAAAACTTAGGGTTTTATTCAGACAGTTGACATTTTTGAAAATCCTCTACTTGGCTTATAAAGAGTGCAGTCCCACTGCAGGCTTGGACTGTCCCCGTTATCCACCCGGTCTACAGAGAATGATAAAGGAAAGCTCACAGAGAACACAGCGGTCAACAACAGCTAAATTGCATTGATTGTAACCTGTCATTTTAACCCTTAAACAACTGCATCTGCATCAGTTTTCCTGTGCTGTGTTGAGACACCTTTCACACATATTTAAACGTCTGAAACCTGAGAAAGTTGGTTTGACTTCTTTCTAAAACACAGGGAGAAGATAACGAAAGGCTTGTCAAGAAATGTCCTGCAACCTGCAAAAACATTGTAAAAGGAGACAAGAAAATAAGCTGGGGGGATTATTGGATTTATTTTTATTTTTTTACTAGGTTTTATGCTTGTAATTACATATATTTTTGATTATTTTACATAAAAAAGTTTTTTTTATTGCTTTTACTTTTTTGCTAATTTTTATTTGCCTGTATTTTTAAAAAATTTTTTTTACAAATTTCTCGCTCATTTTTGGGCACTTGTTAGTTAAACTGCTCATTGCCTTCTTCCCTTTTTTAAACAGCAAAATCAAGCCAATTTTCTTAGGTTTCAAAGGGTTCATAGCGCATCCTGTGATCAAGTACATTTTAAATGATTTCTTAGCGATGTAGAGCTTCAAGAAAATTCTTATTCGTATATATATTTAAATTGTGTTTGCGTTCAGGGCTGTAAGATGCGAGACCACATCGTGAACGTACCTGATGAGGAGAACTGCGACGAGGCGACCTCAGCCCAGACCAGAGTCCTGAATGACCTGCTGCTGCACAGAGACGCAGTGTGTTTGTTGAACACACCACCTGCAGAGGGGTGAGCACGAGTGTGTGTGGCAGCGTGTCTGTTTGCCAAAGACTAGTGGTGTTACTTTGCTCATTTTTTGTGTGTTTGTATGTGTGTCAGTACTGAGGAGAGTCCATCCAGTGCAGAGAAGGTTCAGCAGGACTGTGATGTTCTCCTGGAGCCGACGCTGCTCGGACCTCTGAGAGGAGACGGCAGCACTGTAAGTCTGTCCGTCTCTCTCAGTGTTTCTCTCTCTTTGATGCTTTTTCTTCTACCAGCATCACATTTTCCAGATTCTGACTTCAGCTACTTTCTTTTTGTCAACCAGTTTTCCCTTTTGAAAAACTGGAGTCTACAACTGGTAGGACCCTTTCCCTCTTTTCCCTCATTATATCTGCGGATATTCTGATTTTGTTAGACAGCTGTCAGAATTACAAACACGTCCAGCTGCCTTTAATGAGAAAAAGGGTTAAAAAAAAAGGCATTGTCGTCAAGCAGCTGAATGTCTGATATTTGTGACCTTTACCCGTCCAGAGGCAGCAGTCGCTCCTGTCAGAGGACGAGGAGTACACCACGGGGTCAGAGGTCACTGAAGACGAGGTGGGGGACGAAGAGGAGCTGTCCAAGAAACAAGGTGGAGAGACTTTTTTTTTGACAAATTATTGCTGGTTCATGTCGGTAGCTGCTTATTTCTAGGCGAACAGCGCCGTGATGAGTGACTAAAGTGGTGTTGGTGGTATTCCCCCTTCCATTTGGTGCTTACAGCTTTGATTTAGGACACATTTTACACGTGTAAGGCTGCAACACACACGGTGCATTAACTGAGGATTAGTCATGTTTTTTTATTAAACAAGACACTGCTGTGGACAGGAGCAGCAGCAAGACAGACATAAAAGTTCAAATGTAGGCCTTCTTCAGAATATTTTCACCGCTTTACCTCTCTGTCAGACAGCCCGCTCCAGTTTTACTCTCTTTGCTCTCGTCAAAGCTACCAGATTCCACTGGCAAAAACAGTAATTCTGGCTGAGACTGATGTTGATAATATTGATTAAAAAAGGAAAACTATACTTGTAAAGATGTTTAACAACTTCTTGAAATTTCTCATTGATCTTTTTTTTTTATTAAAATGATCCCAAAGCATAAATGTAATAAAATAAAAGTAAAATTTATTTATAAGTCACATAAATGTGAGCCAGTTTAGTTTACCTTAGTGGAAAAAACAAGATCAGATCAGCTGTTTAACTAAGAACTTGATGTTTCTGTGCTAATAACAAACACGCATCTTTGACCTTCATTTGTCTTCATTAGTAGGTTAAAAGAAGAAAATGTTGGAAACAGGTTAAACTATGATGATATATCTGTGATTTTCCGCTCAAGCTGTTGAAGCAGATTTGGTGCACTGCTCGTCTGAAAGAAATAATAATAAGTTATGGATATATTCATGTCTTTAAAATGCTGTTGCAAGGTTTAATTGCAGGCTGCAAGTGTCGGTGCCCTCACCATTATAACAGTCTCATAATGACAGTTTAATTGCAGTTTATATGGTTAATTGTGTATCATCACAAAAACATTTTAAGCAGAGTACTGCAGTGATGCTGTGGAGTTAAAGATGATTCCAGTTATAATAGATGTTTCTGTGGATTTTCTGAATATAACAGCAGCATGTGGACACATTTATGAGGTTTTTCTTTTTCATAATCCTACATTGAACTGTGTACATTTGCTTATAGCTGATTATCATGTAGAGTTTGTCATGTTATCTAGAGAACTAGAGCAGCAGGAAAAGAGAAAATCAACATTTTGCATCAGTGAGAGTTCTTTGTGGTGCAGACAGAAATGCTGAGTCACTGTTTGTGTAGTTTAAATGATAAAAGTCAAATGAGGACACATAAGGAAACTTTCTCTATTTATAGCACATCACCAGTGTTCTCAATTTCACATGTTCATCACATCTATTTTTAACATTTTCGTTATTACTTCCAGCCCTTTTCAAGATGGAAAATAAATCAGATGCTCTCTTTGGCCAGTAGATGGCATCAGATCCCGTCTCCATATTCATGTTTTTTTTCTGTCTGTTTTGTTTTTCTGTTTCCAGCTGCTAAGAAGGCCAAGAAGGCCCACAGACCTCTGAAAAAACAAATGTCCTCTCCAAACTTCCAGCGCAAAGACAAAGCAGAGAAAGTGAGTCACTGACTTCATTAATATTCAAGTCAAATTGCTAAAATTCTGCAGAATGCAACTGAACTGAATGAACATCTGAGAGATATTGTTTTGGTCTTATGGTATAATACAATATAATTCTGTATTATCTGAAGCCTAAAAAACATAGATACAGAAATCTTTTTTTTTTCACAATATTGTGACTTTTTAATTTTTTTATTTATATATGAACTAGATATTGTTCATAATTTGTTTATCCAAGAAAATCAATTCAGCTGTCACGAATTTGTACTTATAATTGACTATTTATAGTTTACATCCAGAAGCTATTGTAGATCCCCTCAGAAACACTTAAGTCTGTTTGGTTATATTTTATACTGTGTATTTATTATTTAGATATTGTGTTAATAGTGCATTTGTTAGTAGCTGTATTCCTACTTGAATACTCAGTATAGTACATATTTATACTTAAAGTATATGCAGGAATTTTTGGCTACTGTTTGTAAACAGTATGGCCAGCCAAAGTGAAAGTAAAAATTACTTTTAGAGAGCATTTCACTTCGCTATATTTGCATTTTTTTGGCACTGCATCTGCAATTTACTCATCTTCCTCTTGGATCAGTGCTGGTTGTAATCTGGCACCTGTTTGCCTTTACCTTTCGTTTTCTTCTTATTTCGCTGTGGTTGGAACGTTTGTGGGCTCAGGTGAAGTCGTGAATAGCAGAGGGCAGAGTCTCTGCAGATAAACACACCGCCACACACTTCTAGTGGGTCATAGGTGATGATTGAGAGGAATTATTCTGTATGAGTCTAAACACTGAGGGAAATCCTGCATAGTATACCTTTAAGTGGCAAACAGAAACTTTCAAACTTGCTTTGTTATGTTCTCTCAATCTGATTTTCTTTCCCTCAGGCACAGTCCAGAGACAACACACCTTTCATGTGAGTTCATCTGAGATCATTTACAGCTTATACTCATGCTGACATATATCTGTATCTGCAGTGGGGGTGAAACTAACAATCATTTTTACAAATAATCAGTTGTTTAGTCTATAGAATGTCAAAAATTGTAGGAAATGCTCATCACAGTTTCCCAGAACCTAAAGTGATATCGTCAATAAACTTTTTTTAGTCCTGCCAAAAGTCAAAAACCCCAAAAGTCTTCACTTACTATCATAAATGTTAAAGAAAAGCAGTAAATTCTCATATTTTTAAAAGCTGAAACAAGCAATGGTATGTCATTTTTGCTTAAAAAATTAGCAAAACAATGAATCTATTATCCAAGTAAGTTGGTGATTAATTGACTAATAACTGCAGCTCTAATGTGCAGTATCAGATGAGGATGGACGTGTGTTTGTGCTTTGATTTGACCTTTGCTGTTTAAAAAAACTTGAATTCATGCGACACAAAAATGTGTCTAATGCAGTTAAAAAAAAAGGCCTTTTACAGGATCCTGAAGAAGGCAGTTTGTGTGGCACCTCTCTAGAATAGGTGTGTGTTTTCCCTGAATGTGGCTGATCTTTGGTTAACACTGGTCCTCATGGTTTGTGTTTTGTAGAGTGAGTGTCCAGAAAAGTAAGTGGGACAGTTCTCGCTCGATGCGTTACAACCAGGACGCTCAGAGGGAAGAAGGTAAAGGAGAACTGAGTGTTATTAATACTATTTACACATATTATCAAGTTCAGTACCACTCATTCAAATCAGTCTTATAAACGCTATTAATTTACTCTTTTATTCTTACATTTTCACTAAGTTAACATGCTGCCTCGCTGTGTTTTTATTCTCTATCTTCCTGAACCAGACCAGCGTCGCATGGTGGAGATTGTCGGCTACCTGAATAAGATGAGGTTTGGAGACCAGGAACAGAGCAAATCTAAGGACACTAAAGAGGCAAGCATCTGTTCATATTCATGCAAAATGTTATTTCGAACCAGGATGCTAAAAAATGTAATTTTAACAAGGATTTATTTCCCTGGTTCACATTATGTGGTCATGACCCGTGTAGAGCTGTATGTCCTGCTGTCCTAGTTTTTGCAGCTGCCTGATGTTGGCTTGTTTTTCTTCTGCTCAATTTGTGTGTGTGTGTGTGTGTGTGTGTGTTTGCGTGTGCGTGTGTGTGTGTGTGTGTGTGTGTGTGTGTGTGTGTGTGTGTGTGGGGTTGCTGTTGCTGCAGCCTACAGGAGGAATCTACTCCAGACTGGAAGCGCAGTTTAAGAGTGCCTCTCAAACCAGACAGAGTTCAGAGAAGACACCCAGGTACTACTCGTATAAACGCATTCCTGTACTTTTGTCTTTATGAGGACCCACGTTTTCATCATGTATTTCCGAGCCCCTAACCCGAACTTCAACCATCACAACTTAATGCCTAACACCAACCCTAACCCGAAAACTGACCTAATTGTAGCCTGAACCTTAATACCAAGACTTAACACTAAAACAGACCCTTGAAGCGGTGAGGACCGGGCTAAATGTCCTCACTCTGTCAGTTTAAACAAGCACCAAATGGCGGACCAAAACGCCCTCCTGTCCGGCCTGCTCCAAAGTAAGGAAAGTAGAAAATAATTTAAAGAAAGAGACAGAGACAAAGAGAGAGAAAGAGGGACAGAGAGACTCTGCCCCACACTGTTCACACTTTTTCTCAAAAGTTGCACTTTTTATTTCTACTTTTTACTTGAGATACTTGTTATTTCATTTGAAATGTAGGCCTTAATTTTATTTTGCAAGGAAGGGAAGTAGAGAAGAATTTGAAAAAAGAGTTTGTTTAAAACTCTGTTTGCACAAGGCATAGTTTTCATTCAGAAGGATTATGGTCTGTTGTCTTTTACTGGAGGTCTTAAGTTTATTGTGCTGGGAATAACTTCATTTATGTAAATGCAGCTATTTGTTTTCCATACATGTGCCATAATGTGTCTGTTTTCTGAAAATTGACAATAATTATTGTCAAAACGATATGGAATTGTACGTTTTTAATTTTATTTGATAGACATTATGAGGTTCGGACCTTTGTGGGGAGGAAATTTTAGTAACTGGACCTCTTTGAATTTTAGTTGAATACCCCAGGTTTAAAAGTTGTATTCACACACACACATCATCATGTCCCAGTCAATAACCGACAGGTTTCCTCTTTTTCAGTAGATCTAAAATACGCTACGCTCAAATCCGGACAACATAAAGGACCTGAGCTGCCCAAGAGTCGAGCATGACAACTGATGAAGAGTCAATGGAACAAAGAGGAAGAGGCGAGGTCCTTCTGCGAGGGCTCAGTACAAGAAAAAAAACTTCCTCCTGGTAGCCCCCTAAGCACAGCCACAACCTATAACCCAGCTGTGAACCCTCTCCTCACCCTCGCCCCTCGTCAGACCTGCCCCTCCCCCTCTGTGCTTAACTCAGGTGACTATGTATGCATCACCATCAACTGCGCCCCCTGTCTCAGCTAGCTACTTATTTGTGCAGCTGTGGTCCGTCCTTGGAAAACAAGCTCTCTGGGTCCAGCTCAGTTTAGGGAAATGCACTTGAACTGATCTCACTGTGTCTTCAGGAATTAGTTTTGGAGCCTGACAAGTTGGGAATTTCCATAAAGGACAACATGAGAAATGCTAGTTTATTCTTTCATCTGACCTGAAGACCTGAATTATTCGGATCCAGTGAACTCCACACGTATGTGACTTTCTCAGAGAAAGAGAAGTGATGCCAAATGCAAGATAGTGCTGCGTCAACACAGTTCAGCTTGTTTTGGTTAAACCACCAATCACACAACATTAGTACGCTCAAATGAACTCTGTATTAGCACTCATTGTCTTCTGTGGTGAAGCCATCTGGACGAGACAGACAGAACAGTTACTAACATGTCCCCCACCCCCCCACCCCCCAGTCCTGGTAGAGGTATATAGGTTTAGTCATTCCTGTTTGTACTGGAATGTGACTGCACTGTACAACACTGGGACCAATAAAACACGAATAAAACTGAACTGTGGCCAGAACCTTATTTGAGTTGTTTTCAGGGATTCCTGCAGATCCTTAAAAAATCATTAAAAAAGGCATTAAATTCATTCATCTTAAAATAAGGCCTTAATTGGTATTAGCAGGGCCTAAATACATTTTTTGTACGTTTTTCTGTCATCGCATTGTACATTCTCAAAAGAAATGGTAGCGTCTTTTTTTAATACATATTTTTATGCATGATATATTACAATGACATATTTCATTGTTTTTTAACATATTACACTTTGACATCTTTCCTGACAGAAAATACTGTGACATACAATACTGACTTTTTTGTGACATAATATACTGTGACATTTTTTTATGAAATACTTTATAATTACATTTTTATGACAACCTAAACTGACTTTTTGACATAGAATGCTGACATTTTTGATGGCATATTATACTATGACTTTTTTTTACATTAAAAAATACTACAGCATGTTTTTATGACATACTATACTATGACATTTTTTACTACTACTGTATGTACTATGGACATTTTTTATGACATGCTATAACATGACCTATACATTTTTTATGACATACTACAGTATGACTTTTGAGGTAATATACTATGACTTTTATAATATACTACTACTTTACTAACTGTTGTTTTTTGTGATTTGGCATACTATATTATGAATTTTTTAAAAATTCCTGTATGACATGCTATACTATAATGTTTATTTTTATTTTGGACAACATGATAAATTTAGTTTTTCACAACATTATACCATGAGATTTTTTTATGAATTTTGGAATTCATGTGTTTTTTTGTGATTTTTGGACGATGACATAATATAGTATGACATTTTTGATGAGAATTAGAATTAGAATTCATATTATAGTATGGTGTTTTTTTCCCCTTTTCAGCACAAGTGTGAAAAGGGGGAGAGAGAGAGGATGACATGCAGCAGAGGCCGGAGTCGAACTCACGCTGCAGTTTTTACTGTAGTATGATGGTTTTTTTTATGATATTTAGAATGCATATTATACTATGACTTCTTTTACTAATTTTGGATGACATACTATACTATGGTGTCTTTGATGATTTTTGGACGACATACTATACTATCATGTTTTTAATGATGTTTGGACATCATACTTTTCTATGACCCTTTTCAGGATTTTTGGAGGACATACTATAGTATGATGTTTTTATGATTTTTGGACAACATCTTAAACAATGTCAACATACCACACTGTCATTTTTTTAAATGATTTTTATTATTTTTTTATGATTATGACATACTATGTCAGTTTCATGATTTTTATGATGACATACTATACTATGTCATTTTCATGATTTTTGGACGACATACTATACTATCTAAGAACAACTTAGAGGTTAATGCTTAATGCTCTGAAGACGGTGGAGAAGGTTGTGGATTTCAGAAAGTTTGCGGCCATCACCCTCTGCAATGCTGTGTCTTTGTGCCGCCTGGGGACCACCATCACCCAGAACCTCAAGTGGGACCTGAACATCAGCTATGTGGTACTATGTGGTTTTCAGCTGTTTTTTTGACGTCATATTTTGACATATTTCGACATGCTATACTATGATGTGTATTGACATGCTATGATATGTTGTTTTCAGCTGTTTTTTGGATATGTCATATTTGACATATTTCAACATACTATGACATTTTCTGCCATTTTTCCGACATACTATATTATGATGTTTTTGACCGTATTTTCATCATACTATACTATGACGTGTCTTAGTATTTTATACTATGAGGTTTTCAGCTGTTTTTTTGGCGTCATATTTTCACATTTTTCGACATGCTATACTACAAGTACGATGTTTAGCCTGTGACATGTCACATTTTGACATTTTTCAACTATACTATGTCAGTTTCGACCGATTTTTTTAAGTGCTGTAAAATTATGTGTTTGGGTTTTTTTCACCATGCTATACTATGACATCATTCGACATGCAGTTCTATTTTATTTTCAGCCCTTTTTTGACATGTCATATTTAATCTTTGGACATACTATACTATGTCGCTTTTGGCAGTTTATTCAACATGCTGTTTAATGATGTTTTTGACTGATTTTTCAACATATTATACTATGACCATTTTGGCAGATTTTTCAAAGTTCTTTAAAATTATGTTTTTGGCACTTTTTTCATTTCCTATACCAGGATATGACTTGAAATGCTATTTTATGTTGTTTTATGTTGTTGTTTTCCCTGTTTTTGTCATGTCATATTCTATGTCAACTTTGGCTGAATTCTCAAAGTGCTTTAAAATGATGTTTTTGGTTGTTTTGGTCATTACCTACAGTGGGGCAAAAAAGTATTTGCCAGCCACTGATTGTGCAAGTTGTCCCACTTAAAAAGATGAGAGGTCTGTAATTTTCATCATAAGTACACTTCAACTATGTGAGACAGAATGGGAAAAAATCCAGGAAATCACATTGTATGATTTTTAAACAATTTATTTGTAAATTCTTGCGCAAAACAAGTATTTGGCTCCTACAAACAAGCAAGAATTCTGGCTCTCACAGACCTTTTACTTCTTCTTTAAGAAGCTCTTCTATCCTCCACTCGTTGCCTGTATTAATGGCACCTGTTTGAACTCGTTATCTGTATAAAAGACACCTGTTCACACCTTCAAACAGTCAGACTCCAACCTCCACCACGGCCAAGACCAGAGAGCTGTCTAAAAACACCAGGGACAAAATTGTAGACCAGCACAAGGCTGGGATGAGCCAGTCTACAACAGGCAAGCAGCTTGTTGAGAAGAGATCTGTGGGAGCAATAATTAGAAAATGGAAGAAATACAAGATCACTGACAGTCTCCCTCAACCTGGGGCTCCACGCAAGATCTCACCTCGTGGGGTACAAATGATTTTGAGAACAGTGAGGAATCAGCCCAGAACTACGCGGGGGGACCTGGTCAATGACCTGAAGAGAGCTGGGACCACAGTAACAAAGGTTACTATTAGTAACACACTACGTTGTCATGGATTAAAATCCTGCAGCGCCAAAAAGGTCCCCTTGCTTAAGCCAGCACATGTTCAGGCCCGTCTAAAGTTTACCAGTGACCATCTGGATGATCCAGAGGAGGATTCGGAGAATGTCATGTGGTCAGATGAGACCAAAATAGAACTTTTTGGTAATAACTCCACTCGCCGTGTATGGAGGGGGAAGAATGCCGAGTTGCATCCCAAGAACACCATACCCACAGTGAAGCATGGCGGTGGGAACATTATGCTTTGGGGCTGCTTTTCTGCAAAGGGGACAAGACGACTGATCTGTTTGAAGGATGAATGGGGCCATGTATGGTGAGATTTTGGGCAAAAACCTCCTTCCATCAGTGAGAGCATTGAAGATGAAACGTGGCTGGGTCTTCCAGCATGACAATGATCCCAAACACAGTGCCCGGGCAACGAAGGAGTGGCTCCGTAAGCTGCATTTCAAGGTCCTGGAGTGACCTACCCAGTCTCCAGACCTCAACCCAATAGAAAATCTGTGGAGGGAGTTGGAAGTCGTTGTTGCCCAGCGAAAGCCCCAAAACATCACAGCTCTAGAGAAGATCTGCATGGAAGAATGGGCCACAATACCAGCTACTGTGTGTGCAAACCTGGTGAAGACCTACAGGAAACGTTTGACCCGTCATTGCCAACAAAAGTAACATTACAAAGTATTGAGCTGAACTTTTGTTATTGACCAAATATTTATTTTCTGCACGATTATACAAATAAATTGTTTAAAAATCATACAATGTGATTTCCTGGATTTATTTTTCACATTCTGTCTCACACAGTTGAAGTATACTCATGATGAAAATTACAGACCTCATCTTTTTAAGTGGGACGACTTGCAGAATCATGGGTGCCAAATACTTTTTTGTCCCACTGTATACTATACTATGCTATTTTTTTTTTTTTTAGCCCTTTTTCTGACATGCCATATTTCGAATTTTTTCAATATACTATACTATGTCGATTCTGGCCATTTTTTCAATGCGCTGTTTAATGTTTTTGGCTGTTATTTCAACATGCTATACTATGACATCACTCGACATGCAATTCTATGTTGTTTTCATCCCTTTTTTGACATGTCCTATTTCGAAATTTTTCGACATACTATATACATATACACATACACATACATACCATTTTTTCAATGTGCTATTTAATGATGTTTTTGACTCGAAATGCTATTTTAGATTGTTTTCAGCCCTTATTTTGACATGTCATGTTTTAACATTTTTCGACATACTAAACTATGCCAATTTTGGCTGATTTTTCAAAGTTCTTCAAAATGATGTTTTAGGCTGTTTTTATCACCTATACTATGACATGACTTGAATTGCAATTTTATGTTTTTTTCAGCCCTTTTTTTGACATGTCATATTTTGACAGTTTTCGACATACTATACTACGTCGATTTTGGCTGAAATTTCAAAGTGCTTTAAAATGATATTTTAGTTTGTTTTTTTTCATCATGCTATACTATGACATGACTCATCATGGTATTCTTTGTTGTTTTCAGCCCTTTTTTATATGTCATATTTTGACATTTTTCACCATATTATACTATGTCGATGTGTGCTTTTAATGATGTTTTTGGATGATTTTTAGATGACATACTATACTATGATTTTTGGATGAGTGACCATACCATGTCATTTTTTATAAGTTTTTTTTTACCACATACTATACTATGACTTCTTTTTGACTTTTTATACAGAGTTTTTGACATATTGTACTTTGAAATGTGTGTTACATGCAATACTTTGACATATGTTATGATATACTACACTATATGGTGTTAAATTATATTTTAAGCGGCATTAAAAACTGTTAAAAAATTCTACAATCTAAGGTGTTTTGGCTGTGGGAACCCTGTGCTCTGGTTTCTTTCCACTGGGTGGCAGTATTACCTGGGGGAGTTACTGAGCTCTTAATGATCAACTTTGCCCCAGTTTGACCACAACCTGTCACCACTGCTCCAAGTCACTGCTAGATGACATCCAAGAATTTTATGAGAGTAAAATTAAATTTACATGAAAAAAGCTGTCTATACTCCTTTTACTGTTTAAATTTGTCCTTAGTGGGCCTTTTTCTCTCGCCCGAAAGACTGGAACTGGTTCATTTAGTAGAAACAGTGTGAGAGTGCTGGGCAGAGGGCTGGTATGTGCCGCTGGGTAGAGGGCCAACCACCCTCTCTGTTGGAGAGGCGCTGTCCAGCGGGTGTGCTAACCTGGCTCTTCCTGTCCAACTTACTCACAGGGGTATAAATAACTCTTCCTGCCCACAGCAGAGACACAGAGCTGGGCATGAGGAGGTGTAGAGCTGGGATTTTTTTGTATCTTTTTGGGAAGGTGGTGGGTGGGCGGGGGCTACCCCAGCTGTTCCCTCTACTCCTCGACAGCGGATGCCAAGAATGGCTGAAGATCTCTGGATCTGGGTCAGGAAAGGAAGGGGGGGGGGGGTCCAGTTACAGCCGGACTGAGTTATAGCCCCAGTGAGGTGGTTAGATATGAAAGCACCAAAGCAAACATATGAAGGAGTAATTACCAGAAGGAGATGCTGACTCCAAAAAACTATGCCCACATTAAGCTGAAGCACTAAAGTTGGCAAAGGCAGCACTTTACAGGTGTGTTGCAGCCATAACAAGTGGCCTCTGTCCAGGTGTTGACATAAAACATTATCAGACCCAGAACAGACATCAGTGGTGGACAAAGTATTCAGATCCTTCAGTATTGAGTATTAAGTATTAATATGCCACTGTAACGAGTAAAAACCCTGCATTGAAAATGTTACTTAAGTAAAAGTAAGTATAATCATGAACATGTACTTAAAGTCTTTATCGTAAAAGTACCCAATGCAAAAAAAAAAATTTTTTAAGAATACGAAAACACACCCTAAAAAAAACACCCCTAAGAATAATTTAAAAAAAGAAAAGACCACTTGAAATCATATTATATGGTGACAGACACACAATAAACTCAAAATTATTTAAAAACAAAATAGAAAAAACACACTGAAACACAAAACCATTAATGAAAAAAAAGAACACCCCAAAAACCTCAAAATTACTAAAAGAAAAAATAAAAAATAAAAACACCAAACAAAACCCCTCAAAATTATTACAAAAAGAAGCAAAAAGACCCCCTCCTCAAAAATGAAAAATTATTTAACTTTTTTAAGAAATATTTTTTAAAAAAACCTAAAACACCAAATTATTAAAAACCAGCGAGAAAAAAAAGACCTCCCTCCATCCATCGTCGCTCACTTATCTGGGGCCAAAAAACTGTTTGGTAATTTAACTTATAAACTCTTTTCTAACAAAAATCTTAAGATTCAAAAACCCAAGTACTTGAGTAAATGTACTTAGTTATATTCCTGCATCCCGCATCAACCAAAGTGAGCACTTTATTTATTCTATGCAGAATGATGCAGAATTCAGAGTCCGATGGTGAGACTCCGGCAGTTTCCTCTCTGGTTGCATCAGAGCTGACAGGTTGCATCAGACGAGTGTTTCGACTTTCAGTGTCAGGGCGTCATCATAACCTTTAATGTAATACCAGCGTGTTCACAGGGATTACTGGTGGGCTCGGTTTACACAGCATCAACCTTGGCCAGAGAGATCTGAGCGGAAATGGCCAGATGCCACAGGAATACTGTGTGTGTGACAGATGACATCCATCAACATCATCATCTACCTTTCCTTTCAGGATTTATGTGTGTGAGAGCAGTGAGTTTGAGCTCGGGTCAGAGCAGTCCCGGTGTGGGTCTGGATCAAGAATTTTCACTGTACTGAGAGCAGCACCACACCTAGTTTAGGGTTCCAACAGCTTAAAGCAAATTAGATTTTAGATTTCTAAAGACTGCTTTTTAACCCTTTTAAAACTGGATCGGCATCCGTTTTTTTGTGTGACGAGCAAACACTTTGAAATCTGGGCATCTGGGTTTGATTTCTTTTGTAAACATGGCAGAGAATTAGGAAATTGGCAAGACATGTCCAAACTAAACTTCCAATAATTATAACTGCATATATTTCAAATGATGTTACAGAAAAAAAGTATAGTTTTCTATACGATTTATTTATTTATTTTTTTCGATTTTCAGCACTTTTAAGCCAAGCTCACCTGAAAATGCCCAGTTTAAAGTAGTGCCATCCCTCAAATAAGCTTCAAGTCGTTCCACTAACTCAAAGCCTCATCTAATCAAGGCTGATTACAGACAGGCTGCAGAGCCTCTCCATGTGCTCACACAGGGTGCATAAGAAGCCCAGATGAGTGGACGGACGAAAAGACGATCAAATGAGTCGCAGCAGCTGAACAAAAACTGCTGATGGAGCTCTATGAGGAATTTCAAGCGGTATATACTCAACGGGACATGGGGGAAAAATTCAGGAGTTATACAAGCTTACTTCTATTTGAATTTGATGATAAATGAACAGACAAGCGAAAGACTGTGGCTATATTATCAGTAGGCTCAATCACTTCAGGCGTGCTTAAAATTATTATATAGGATTACATAAGAGAAGGGACATAAATACACTGCATTTGTGGTTAAAAAAAAAAGTAAAACTATATTTTTTGTAGTTGTCATATGTCATATGCTGTAAAGCTCTCTGAGGCAAACTGTGTTTTGTGATAGTGGGCTTTATAAATAAAATTGAATTAAATTGACTTGAATTACGTCTTTTATGACTTTTGAAATATTGATTGAAGACATTTCAATATCAATTTAGGCTTTATCTTTAGACTAACGAATACAGGTGTAATGATATATCATTCTGAGCTGATATATCGATTCAGTGATCAACAATCCAATATCATCTACGTAAAGTGAAAACATCCATACACATCGACATCTCGAGAATACATCTTTGTAAAATTCCCCTCTCCTGATTTCCTTCCAAGCTCACCTGCCTCCTAGAAGTTCAAACTGAGCTGGCAGTATAGCACCAGGCCGATAATGCTAAGGAGACAAGAGGAAGACAATTAGGACATTTACTGACATCCCCTCATATCGATCAGAGGACCCCGAACTGAAACGAATCGTATCATAGCAGACTTTGTGATATCAGTGATTATCAAATCGGTGTTCAAAAAAATTGATAGAATATTGTATCGTGATGAAATGACTTATTTACACCGTCATTAATAAATTCAGTACCTTCTAAGAGTTTAAGAAGCGACACACCAAATAACAGAAATGTACAGTAAGTTGTTCCCACTGGTTCACTCAGTTAATGTATATAAATGCTTTAAATATAAAGCATGCAGGGCTCTGACTTTAATTTCACAGAGCAGTAAATAAACAGTCTAAACACTTTATGGCCAATTAAATTGTTAGAAATTGTTGAAATTCCATCTCCTTTATATTCGAAGTGGAGCTTAATCGTCCATTGGAGTTACAAAACACCTTTCTGAGTGGACTGGGAGGACTTTAGCATTTTTAGTTGCTGTGGAATGAAGAAATGGGAGCGAAGGCAGGGTTATAAAATTCTCAACTTTAATCAGTTCAAAAAGTTCACAACAAATGTAACACCTTGAGAAGGGAAATTTGCCATTAGAGATTGGGTACTTATTTGGATTTATACATTCTTTTCCTAATTAAACTCGTTGGCAATTCATTTGCTCTCCGGACAAAAAGCCTTTTGTGTTTTTGGACAGAACTCAAACAGGTACAACTGAAAAAAATGCCAAAAAATTAAATGTAAACCCAGTTTTATTTTTTTTTTTCATTTTGCTCTAAAGGTAGTGTCTTGAAGCACTACTGCATGGTAAACAATCTAAATTAGTACAATTCAAAATCTGGAAAGCCATCTGAGTTAAACAGGAGTTGTTATAAAGATGCAACCAACTAAGAACCCATAAATACCTTCGCCACTTCCTTAAAACATCCCATTAATGAAGGCTCACAAATGAGCAACAATCCTCTTAGAGGAAAACAAAACGCTGATGTCGACTAGGCGACAGCACACACGCGCACACACCCACAACAAAAAGAAACAATAGAATAAAAGGAAAAAAAATGTTCCCATGGTATTAAAGATGCTATACAATTGGGATGATATGCACAGATTCAGTTTTGCTTTCCCTATTAAAAAAAAAAATATTTTTTTTTTTAGGTGAAGCAGAACTCATGAGCAACAGATGCTGATCCGTGACGCAGCATCTCTCGGCCTTCATTCATTATCCATTAGATTCACATTCTCCCACAATGCCGTGGGGCACCAAACAAGCGGTGCGTGTGCCACTAAAAGACCACTTCCTGTCTGTCACGCCACAGGTCTGGAAGCCTCTATGCCCACTTGACACATATGCCGTTTTTCACAAAAACCCTGCTCGGACTGTATATATAATATATTTATATATAAACAATTATATGGGGAAAAAAATGGGAAGAACTGGGAAAAACATGGAGGGAACAGAACAAAAAACAAGATGGTTAAGTTGTCTAATCGTTACAACGTCTTCATGCAGGTCTTGACTGGGCCAGAGACCAACAAAACATAAGCTTAGATTAACAGTTCTGGAAAGATATTACACAAAAAGTCTCCATAGAAAACGCAGATTATGTAAAAAGGGCCACAGGGTGACGCGGTAATCATTTACATATTGTTGGCATTGTTTTGGTCAACAAACATCCAACGGGACGACGCGCTCTGCAGAGGGTGAGCGGCCTCCCGCCACACTCAAGTGCCTCTCTTGGGTTTTGTTGTGTCTGCTGTGGTTAGGGTTTGTTTGTTTGTTTGTTTGTTTGTTTGTGTGTTGGTTTGTTGGAGTACTGTACAGTTTGGTGGAGCTGCTGCTCAGTCACACATCTCCTCGGGGATCTCGTGCGGGTTGAGGATGCCCGGGACTGACATCTGGATCTTGTGTTTCTCCTCCTGGGCCTGACGAAGTGACGCCTCCCGCTCCTCCAGGAACAGGTCTGAGGTGTCTTCGCCTGCAAACTCCTGAAGAAGCAGCAGAAAACAGAAGAGCTGCTGTTAGAAAGACAGACTACACCTCCATCTATCTGCTAACTACACTCGCTGATCCCGGTGCAAGATCCTGAGGCTGCAACTCACACGGTCACCACACATTTTTTAATGGATAAAAGTTCACAACTTTTCAAGGACTGATAATAACATATTTTTTTGTTTGTTTTCTGGCCCCACCTGCCTGGCGTTTTTCCAAACACATCATATTCAAACTACTCTAAGATGATTTCTGCTCGCCCGCACACATGGAGAGACAAAACACAGGCAAAATATAAAGAAACGTATGTGACAAACCGTTACGCATCCATGCATGTTAGAGAATACATTTGCTGTTATGTTACATTACATGGACGAGTATCCACTAGAGATGATAACAGATACTTGATCGATTAATCAGTCGTTCAGAATTGAAATTTAATACATAAATTGAAAGGTTGTCATGTGCTTTCAAAATATTTGCAATATGTTGCTGTGAGCTTTGACTGAGGATAAAAACGTATTTGGTTTTGTTTAATATAAGCAAAGCTGGGGTTTTTTTTTCAAAATAATAACTGATCGTTAATTTTACCAATTAATCAGTTATGGAAGGTGCTTTCAATGTGCAACCCCAGTATCCACGTAATATTACTGAAACAATTTTAGCATACACAACAAAACTCCATTTTCCATTACTTTTCCAAGCCTGGAAAACACGATAAATGTGATTTTGGGTCTCTATGACTGTAGAAACCCTAACTTTTGATGTTTTTCATTATCAGTTCATTTTTTTTATTAACTGCGAAATCTTTTAGTTTGAAAATTGCCAGGACTGTAAACTTCCCAGAGGTAAAATGAAATGTGCAAATATAGTGAATTTAAAACAATTTCAACCAGAGAAAAATGCACCAAACAAATGTTTTGCATTTTTGCTCAATAAGGAAGGAATCCAAGTATCAAAATTATGAAAAATAATTTGATTTGCTGAGAACAAATTCGATAAACAAATTATTTTAGCCTCGATTTCAAAAGCTCAGTTTGATCTCAGATTTTAAGATTACAGTCTGAAAAAATAACAACCGTAAAATCCACCGAGCCTGATAGCTGATAACTGTGGACCAAAAAAAAAAAAAAAAACACTAACACATGAGCCTCACATCATCATACACAGTTTTATTCCAACAATAAGCTGGCACAGCAGCGGCAGACCTTCCATATACTTAGCAGAATAACCTGACCATGCAGGAAAGTGTTATTTCTGGAAACAACAGCTAAGCAGCTAACTATGTGCTCCCTGATAACCTCTGTGACCAGAGACAAAGCCCGCGCAGCGCCGACAAACAGCAAAGCCGGAGGCATGCAGGGCCTCGTTCAGTTCAGCTCATCAGCAAACAAACACACACGGAGACTTTTCACATATACTATGTTCAATTAACACTCAGTAGAAGCAGTAGAAGCTTTGGCTTTTGTGTTTATCTTGTTTCGCCCCTTAGAGGAGGAATAAGGTTTCCGAATATCAGGCAGAGTTGTCAACTCGTTGCATTTCGTCTCAATCTTCAGTCTGATATTGTATTCACAAGGGGAAGAGGGATTCAATGCTCTAACCAATCAGTAGAGACAAACATATCTGCCTGAAACTAACATTATTTCATGTCCACACTGATGTAAAAACTAACTACAACGTTGGGCGATATTGAGAAGACGTGACAGTAACAAACAGCCTTGATAGCAGCATCCCTCTTGCCTTCAGTGCTCGCCTTTGTAGTTATTTCTTGGTTTCAGCGTGCAGTTTGACAACAGCATTTGTCACAACCGTGGTGCTGATTAGGCCTGTCACCATCACTGCTTCTGTTGGACCATATCTTGCCCCAGAAATAACTGGGACTAACAGTGTTATCAGTTTGAGACCATTTTATGCCACTGACATAATGATAATATAAATCGCATAATGATGCAAGTAGTACACCTTTTCAAAGACCAATGAACTATAAATTCTTAACAATATTAAGACACTGGAATTTGAATATAAAAAAATGACATATATTTTTTAAATATTAACTATTGTTAATGTAAACAAAAAAGTATAAATTAAAGTTCTTTTATACGAGCAGCCCTCAATGACTTAGTTTGAGGCTTAATATAAAATTTGGCCAACAAGAACAAAACTGCAGTTTTCTCAGATATCGGGCTGATGTGCAGCAGTCAGCAGCCGAGGACGGAGAGCAGAGGAGGCAGGAGGTTTGCTGGTGGATTTACAGAGAATGAAGGTGTGGAAGGTTAAAGGTTCACTCTGGTTGGTAAGCTAACACCCATCAGGACTGCGCCTCTTCCACCCCGAAAGTGCAGCTGCAGGCTACCGGTAAACTATGCTGTGTCATCTTAACAGCGTTTTATTTTTCTTTGGCGCAATGGAGAAAAAAAAGGTGAGAAATGCTGTGTCAAAGTCTCAAAATGATCGGCAAAACACTGCTGTTTATTCTGGCAATATGTTGGCTAAAATGTAGGGTGACATATTGAGGTAATCTCTAAGTTATGTCAGTACATCATACAATAAGTTGATAAGATAATATTTGGGCTAATTGCTCATCGGATGTTTATTTTTTTTTTGAATGTTTTTTTTTTTTTTGTAATTTCAAACCAGGAACAGCTTTTTCAAGTCATAATGCTGACGAATGAATCAACTTGATGGAGTGGGCAAATTCGACAGTCTGGACCCAGCCAAGGTGCTAGAATGAATTTATGACACAAACAAAACAAAAACAAGATCTGCTTGCTCTTTTCTAATTCATGTTGACACCTGCAGCAGCTGATGCTGTGAAAAGTGATTTCTGAGTGAGAGGAGCATTGTGTATGATGGCACAGTCTGAAAACCTCACCTTTATCTGGACGAGGAAGTCCCTAAGGTGCTCCTTGAAGGCGGGAATATCCTGGTTTAAGCTGAACAAGCCGGTCACAAACACCTTCACCTGAGCACTAACACACACACACACATTCGCAGTGATGTTAACAAATGTGTGTTTTACTCCGACACAAAGAGTGTGAGTTTGTGCGTGTTGATACTGACTCTTGTAGGTGGGGGAAGGCAGTCTTGAGCAGGTTAGCCACGTATTCCTGGATGAAGCCCTGGTTGTTGGTGGGGCTGGCGGGGTTTAGCACTGTGGTGATCTTCCCCTCCTCCACCAGGTTGAACATGTAGGCCAGGATGGACGCGTGCATCGTCAGGCCTGCAGCACACACACCAACACACAACCTTTTACTAAGGAAACTTCAATTATTCATCTGTAAAAGATGTTTGTACCTGAGTGTTCAGGTCTCCCCACGGCTTACACGTGTGTTTAAACTCACCAGCAGTATGCGATGTGTCAGTGACCACAGAGAAGATGTGTTGTAGGATATCACAGAAATACGTCTGGTAGAAACTCTGGGCGGCTGCTTCCTCCTGGGCCACGTTCTGCAGCAGCGTGTACAGAATCTGCAGACCTGGAACAGCAGAAGTTCCACCTCAGCTTCATAAACATTGCTCAGCTCAAACTTCCTCACACGAGGAACACGATACCTGAACTTGATTACACGGCCAGAAAAACGATCTGACAAGTAAAGCTTAGAGTGAGCCCAAAAAAATAGGCCCGACCCTACATGAACCCAAGCCCGAGCCACGGTAGCAGTTTTGGGCCCGGGCCCGATTAAAATCCTGAATTTTTACTGAAAAAATAGGCCTACAGTATATTACATTTTATATATTATAAAATGACTACTTTTTGATATTAAAACATGTATTACAAGCTAAGGGCTGGAGTGTTTCCTCGCACCACTTGTCCTTCTTCTCTTCCTTCTGTTAGTCTGTCATCTTGTGCATGACAGGTTCAGCAAAGCAGGCGCTGGTATGCATGGTGAGGGTGATGCAGCACGCAGATGTAGATCACCACTCAACTGCATGTTATGCACATCTCTTCCACTGAAGGCAGAAGCAGAAACTGCCAACCATCTTGCCTTGCAAACCCCCCTTCCTTCTCTTCCTCAGTTCTCCACATTTCGTCGCTTTCCCTCTCTCCACCCTCTTTCTCTCTCTTTTCCTCTTGATTCAGTCCATTCAAAAGCCTGCCAAAGTGCCATTTAAGCATGAGCAGTTTACAACAGTTATTTAAAAAATAAATAAATAAACAAACATTAATTTGGCAAGAAGCCGATTAAAGCCAGAGGGAATGGTGACAAATTACCGCTCGGCCTGAACCCGTTCGGTCGGTCCTAATTGGGTTCAAGCAGAGAATAAAAGCTCTACTGACATGAAACTACCAGCGACTGCTTCTGAACATCTCCGAGGTAACACACAGTGTATCACAGTGCATCTGCAGTGGAACATTTCTGCCTAGGCAACAAAAATGTCTTTTTGTTGTTTGAAGATCGTCCGCACCTGTGATACACTCTGTCCTCCTGACACGATTAAACACAAGACCCAGATTGTTTTAAAGTGTTAAGTGTTCATGCTCGAGGCGTTTTTTGCTCAATATGAACATTAATGCATGTAGTACAACGAGTGGGCGTGTCTGCAGCCTCACCAGTATCAGCTACGTTCCTCATGGTGTGTTTGAAGGCCCAGATGATGGAGTCCAGCACCAGTTTGAACTGGGCGGGAGGGATGGCGAGGAATGCCGGGAAGCAGTGAGAGTTTACAGCTTGGAGTAAGTAGAAGAAGTGGGTCCTGTGCTCTGGAAACTCCTCGAAGTTCTATCAGGGAAAAGAAATCACAAAAACAAGTTGTTTAAATATGACTATGTAATTCAATCTACAGTCAGATCAGTGTGGCCTGTATTTAGACAGACTTAGATAACAACTTACACAGAGGATGTCCCCCTTACTTTTCAAAATGGTATTCTTTATTGTTTTAGGTAGAGTTCCTGAAGTCTCTCTTTTTCACTTCAGTGCATTCCTCTTCCATTTTATAGAAATCATGCAACTACTGACTGATTTATATCACTTACCTCACGTTACTTATGTTTTATCGTTTATTTTAACTCGCACTACTTTATACTCTTATATTCAATTTCTCTATATGTGTTTCTACTTGAGTGATTTCACAAAAGTCAGTGAAACAAGTTTTTCGGTGGCAATGACTGCTCTTGAAATTGTTGTTCATTTGATAATAAATAACCTCAAACCTTTAATGTTGTTCTTTACTTATGAAAACAAACTGACGTCCTTGTACACAGGGGTGAGGTTTGTCATATGCATGAAATCAAGGAGTGGAGTCTGACTGTACTAAGCATCAATAGATATATATTTTAGAAACATGCAAAAAATCCATCCATCCATTCATTCATTTTCTGCAAACAAACGTAGAGCATGGGGAGACTTGCTCTGCAGTCTGTCTGCAGGCTCTGAATAGTCTGCATCATAGATTCAGAGATGACACCTACAAGCAATTGAGAAACTAACTTGAATGATTTACAGTTGTCTTTGTTTGTTATTACCTGCAGCATATTTTTTTCTGCAATAGTTTTTGTAGTCAGTAGTTCAGTAGACAATAGCACGATCAATAGATTTATATCACAGATTATCTAATTCAGTTTCCTGAAACTTGAAAGCCACGACAGGAAATGACTGCTAGTAAACCCAAGAGTGACTGCACATGCCAATGAAGTCAATAGTGTGTGGAAACTGCACTCTACTTTGAGACAATGATACAGAACTACAGGGGAAATTGATATATATATCCCTATAGGCTGTAACCCAACGTGGGTCATTAAAAGACACTGTTCCTGTATTGATAAAACATATTTTCATCGTGGTTTTCTACTGAAAATGTCCTCTCATGTCAGAGAGGACAACCATTATCAGTGCAACACAGCGCTCTGATGAACAGACTGCTGTGAAGGCCACATGGTGTAGACTGTTTATCTGTGTGTAAATGAAACCTGTTCATTCAGATGTTTGTGTTCTTGATCAGCTCAGTGAAGCGGCAAAAGATCTGCATTATGTCAAATATATCAGACAAGTACTTATCAGTGTTAGATATCACATATCAAAAACAGAAATGTTAAGATCTCTGTCTGTATCACGATTAGAAAAACCTTTCAAACCGACACACACAGACCCACACAGTAAACCAGACTCTTTTTTAATGGATCGCTGAAATGATGATCAGCCCATTTAGAATCCTAACTGTCAGATCACAAGCTGCGTCCATCACTGTCTTACCTTGTTGATCATGTTTAGGGTGCACTCAAAGACGGCGTCAAAGATCTGCGGTATCTCGCTGGTGATGTGCCCCCCCAACTTGTTGACAATGGTTGCCATGGTGCTGAGGACCTCGGGCTCACGGGCAGCGGGAACATTGCGTTGATAGTCGATGAGGACGGCGTCCAGCAGCGGTGGAACAAAGTTCTCCCCAACCTGAAAAACAACAGAAAGGATCAACAACTGAAAGAGAAAAAAACAGGAGTATCCACATTTGAAGACAGGTGCAGCAAAGACAGTGAAGTAGGATTGTTTAAGGCTCAGTTTCGACAGGTACGTTACAAAGGTGCAGCTAAAATTTTTGCACATGTTCCTAAACTCTGACACGCTATGAATATTAATTGTTATGCAGATAAAAACACAGCTGAGGGCGCAACTGTCCAAGTCTGCCACAAGGAAACAAAATCTGTGTGTTTGATCTAAAAATACCAGATGGATTAGTTCTGCTTCTTTTCTACTGTCAACCGTTTCATTGATTGCTACAGAGTGTAGTATCTCCTGAGGTCACGAAAGTAAAAATAAAACACTAGTGTTTGCTCAGGACCACATGAACTTTTTTAAAAAACTTAAGTACATCATCTTAAACCATTCCTTGCATTTTTTAAATGAATTTAGACAGGAATATTCAAAATAGGCTATTGTTCCCCCAGACAGCTTCAGAAATATTAGGTTTTCCTCCCCCAGCAGTGATGCGCCTTTCAGAGCGATTTCTCACCATCTGTGGGTCGTTTGATCGGCTGACCCAGCCGGAGATCAGTTTCAGTGTCTCTCGTTTCACTGTTCTCATACTCCGGATCAAGGGCTGTTTCGTCACCATCTCACCTGCAACACAAAGACGAGACACATTCAAGCTAGTACACGAGAGAATGTCCACACACATCTAATATATTGTTTTGATCTAGAAGTTTTGCACACAGAGCATTTGTGGAGCTCTGCATCAGAAAAATGCTGACTGGGTGAGCAGCTAAGGATCTGCAGGGGTACAGCTCTGTGTCGGGGTCTCTCTTGTTTTTTTGCACATTACAGTTTGGTAGATGCTAAATTGCTCTAGAGAACACTTTAAAGGGATAGTTTGGATTTTTTGAAGTGGGGCTGTATGAGGTACTTATCCATCAACAGTGTACTACAGACAGTAGATGTCAGTTGGTACGCCCCCAGTTGAGAGAGGCAAGCTGCAGTGACCCTGCAAGAAGCTGAGCACTGTTCTACTGTAAAGGGGTCGGCAACAAAAACATATTGCAGCCACCTAAAAGAAAAAAAAAAATCAACATCAGTGTACGCTTCACTTGGAATACTTTGACCACTTTGCCTTGCTGTCAGACATGGAACTAAAACTTGTATATCGCTCTCTTAAAAGCCAGACTCCATAGAGAAAAACAGTGATTTAACATCTCTGAGCACAGGAGCTGCTAATCGGCCACTGCCTCAATCAGTGATTTTGTTTGTGTGATTTAGTGAGCAGCAGACCAACAGCTCCTGTGTTCAGTGAGCTAAAATGACAAATCACTGAGAAAGTCTGCTGTATGCCAATGTTAGAATAACAGAATTTTTGTATCATTGTGATTCATTTTCCTTATTTGTCATCAGGTATATAATTAACGGATCATCCCCGACATTTCCATCTTGTTACTTTATCTATAATTGGTTTCTTAATTGTATTTCCACACCAGAAAACACAATCCCAACTGACATCATATCACTTAATAGAAGATTTTCTCCTTATCGCCCACCCTTACAAGTTCATTCATTATTAGGTGTGAGGAGTCTGGCTTCAATCACAATCAAATGATTATTTCCTTTGAATTGAAAAACCATCTGCGCTGCACTGAATCACTGTCAGCTGTGTCTTATTTTAGAAAAAAAAAGGATTATAATCAAGCTGACCTATACACTGTCCTCAGAAAGGTTCGGTTGAGCATTTGAATAGGATTTGTTCCTCCTGTGTGGATCGGCATTTCCTCCCTGCTCTGAGTCAGCGGCCAGGCAAGTGCAGAAGTCCTTGATACTTGATTATTACTGACAGACCTCATACGGCACCTCTCCTCCCATTTAAGCACAGAAGACTCACAGATGAGTCACCAAAACAAGCGCATGCAAGTAAAAAGTATTGCAGGTCTACAAATAAATGCCACTACTGAATGACAAAATACTGAAATGCTACTGCGTACACACATACAAAAGAAAAGGCTAGAACAAAACAAATACGTTGTGCAACTTAAGCGCCAACTGAAAAGGTAAAATTACCATATGGTATTGAAAGCATCTGTATTTTTCAAACCCAGCAACAACACACCGAAGCCATGCTGGAGTTACACAAAAGACTGCCTGCCTAAACAACAATGAAGGGACCCTATGCAACGCACAGATCTGTACACAGGCTCAACAACCCAAACAAGTCCTGCACAAATGGATATTGTGATATGAGAGCATAGGGCTAATATGGCTACAAATTATATTGAAATATTTTTAAGCTGTATTGCGATAGACAATATTTATCTTGATATTTAGATGATGATATTCCTCTAAACTACTATAGACTACTAAAAGGCTAAATTATTAAATTAACTGTAGTTATGATAATGTTAAAAAAAAGTAGCTATTGTCATATAATAAAGTTAAATTAAGCACTACTGTAATAAAGCTAGGGCTGGGCAAAATGGCTTTAAAATAATATTGCAATATTTATCAGCTATATCACAATACAAAATATATATCTCAGTATTTTTGAAATCTCTAAACTACTGTACACTAAATTAACTTCATTGTAACAGTATGTTATGAAACTTTATTATAACTAATTTTATTGAACCTTTTTATATGGCAGTAGCTGCTTTGTTTAGCTTTACTGTAACTGTAGTTTATTATAATTTTGTATTTCTGTTACAATATAGAGAATTTCTAATCAAATAAATCAATGTGGAACCACTGATGCTTCTATTTTTAAGCACCCGACTCAACCACAGACAGAAGTGTGGATGTTTTGATGAAAACTTGTAGCTTGTAGTCAACAGCTTGATGTTAGCAGTGAGTTAAATCTTTACTGCAGCAATATTAAAAATGATGATTTCTTCAATGTAGGCTTGAAACAATTTAACAACTTTCCAATTCATTTCATTTGCAAGTCGCACTGGTGCTACATGGTCAAAAATTCTAAAAATAGCAGCAATATGGAGCCCTGCAGATACAAAAACACATGCCTTACCTGCTCATACACTACCACAACGGAGAGAGTGGTTTGGATTGGCAGAGAAAAGTGTGTGGCATATCATGTTTGTGTAAAGTGGTGTCACTCTCTGAATTTACCAGACTGTTCCAGCTGGTCTATGATCTGCCTTTACCTTAGTCATGATAGCCACATTACTGGTGAGTTTTTATTTAAAAAAAAAATCTCACTATGTAAATAATTTGAGTGCCCCAATTGTCAGCTCTAAAATATTGTCATAATATCAAGAGTTTTTTTGTCAAAATTATTGTGATATTTGTGCATATTGCCCTGCGCTAATCCTGCCATCTCTGGTGGTTCCTACACACACCTTAACTGACATGCGTAACTAGTCATGTGACCCTGTTGACTCATGTAACATCATGCTGTGAACAACAATAAGATGAATCTACAGACATATTGTCAGTCAGTTGTATTATCCCAAACAAACACACACAAACACACACACACAGACATCCCTCACCATTTGTCTGAATGGCAGCGGAAATGTTCTCGCTGAGGCACTTGTAGACGTTGAGCATGTCGAGGTAAATCCGTCCCAGTTGGATGACGAACGGGTGTCCCACGGCCTTACATGCTCTGACGTTGGTCTTCAGGATGCTGCCTAGCTGTTTCACAGTCTCTGGGTCCTTCAGGATGTCCACGTTCTGAGCAGCAGGAGGAGCGATGAAGCACAGGACAGATGAACACACTGTTCTTGTTTGTCTTCTCATAAATGTTTGGACTGGTATATTGGGTTAACTTTATTGTGGCATCATACTTGTCTCTTACCTTGGTAGCCTGCTGGATGATGCTGTCCCACACTTGATTTGGCAGAAGCATGTATTTTTCTATCAGGTGCTCCTGAACAGCCTGATCTGTCTGAGCTCCGATCATATAACCTACTGCCTCGTAGAACGTGTGCACCTGGAAGCAAACAGGAAAACTTGTCAGCATACAAACTTAAACAGACAAATCAGAGAAATTACTTTCAAGCAGCGTGCTATAAAATAATGACTGCATCTCCCTGCACTCTGCACAAGAGATAATTTAGAAATTATGAAAATTTGCTTTGATCGCAGCAAGGAAGTGCATTACAATCTACTAGAAATCTGATCACCCTCCTACAATATTACATTGGTTAAATGAATAGTCAAGCTACATTCCATGAGATAAAATCTACTACAACATAAGATGTAAGAGTCAAGGACTTTTTTTAAATATGGCAACCACATTCGAATTTATGGCACACAGGGTAGCTTGAGGTACTATTGGCTGATAATGTGTGTTATAATAATGCATTTGTTGTTTGTGCTCATGTATGTTATTGTTTTGATCTCCAGTGCAAATTGTGATGTAGTATAGCACACTACCTTATGATCAAAATTTCAAATCATGTGAATCTTTAAAAAGTTTTTAGTCTTTCTTCTTTTTCATTATTGATGTTTTTTCTTCAATGTGTTTTATATACAAATATATTTTATCCCTTATACATTAATGTAACATTATTATTATTTTCTTTAATTACTCGCACCATGGGGTGGACGTTGGGCTTTAGAAGGTGGAGGAAAGTGGGCATAATTGTCAAGTGAACAGTCTATTTCGGTGAAATCAAATAAAACATCAAAATAAATAAATAAATAAATAATTAAATAAAAATGCCACCGAGCATGTATTAGCTGACCTGCTGAGGCTGAAGGTCACAGATGATGGTGTTGATGTTGTTGAGGATCTCGTCGATGAATGGCATCACCTCTCCCACCTGCACCTGGATAAAGTGGCGCCGGCACTTCTGGGCGATCTTGATGAAGGTGTCACAGGCCATGTCCTGAACACCGTCATGGGTTTCTGATGAGGAGAAAGACATGGAAGGTGATCAACACTGAGATAATTTCTTTATATGATATTTATAGATTTAACATTTTTAAACCATTGCTGTGCACTTTATCATCCCTCACCGTGCATGAACTCAAAGAGCTTGTTGACCACAGTTTTGAGGAACTTCCAGTGGGCTCGGAGAAAGCGTGGATACTGGCCGACAATGTACATGATGTTGGAGGCTATGATGGCCTTGTTGTCCTTTCCTCTTTTCTGCTCGCACAGACCCAGCAGATCCTGAGACAAAGGAAGGGTTTTTTTCAAAATAAGACACATTGTTCAGTGTTCTGTACAATGGCTTTAAAAATTCTGTTTTTAAAAATCCCACCACCTGACCAGGAAGAGAATGACTATCTATTATTAGAAAAGGGCTGCTTTAAATGTTCACTTATTATAAAAATCATAATATTTGAGCATGTCTGAAATCAGCATTTTTTTACTTTTTACAGATATGCAGAATATATAACCTAAAACTTATAAAATTCTCAACACACTGTATAAGTTTTAACTACAATACAGAGCATATTGTTCCTCTTTCTGCAAGTTAAGGGCTTTTTTTTGTACCTTAATGACAGTGACAAGGAACCTCTTCTCGTCCTCCTCGTGCATAGCCCCGCTGATGGATCCGATGGCCCAGCATAATGTGTTGAGGTTCTTCCAGGACCACTCTGTCCCATTCACCTGGTTGTGGAGCTTCTCTGTCATTATGCGCTCTGTATCCGCATAGTCCAAGTGAGTCAGGTACACTGCAGGATGGCAAAGTATAGGCATGTGTACAATTCATCGTAGACTAAAAGCCAAAAGCACATCTCTGAGCTGAGATGTTGCACATCTGGACATGAAAAAAAAGAATGAACAGAGACAGTGAAATGTTTTGCCAGTGTGGTGATGCTGATCAATATATACATCAAAACCTAATTTTACCAGCATGTGGTGCCTTCTAGCTCTCATTCTATGATCCTAGAGGCAGTATAATCATTTTAATCATTCTATTTTAGATAGCCAATGTTACAAGCAGCCAATAGCAAAGAGTATCATCATAAAAGCTTTCTCAGCATCCATTTTCTTAATGGCTAATCTTGCTCAGGTTCACAGGGGGCTGGAGTCTGTCCCAGGAGACACAGCCTCAATGGACGGCTGGTCTACAAGTTTCCAATCACTCTAAGGTTACGCTCACATTACCAGGCTTAATGCTCAATCCCATTTTCCCACCAGATCTGATCTTTCTATCGAGACTCTTTGCATTCATGTTTGAAGTCACCTACATCTGACATCAGTTTTAACTGGTTAGACGCCTCACATGCAACCAGTAACATCACACATGCACACGTTGGAACAACAACTAAAAATATCACGTTTCTGAAACAGACATTTGGGAGTAAAAAATGAGTGACAAAGCAGTGCAGGCGTTAATCTCTAATAGATGAGAATTTTGTCATATAATGAGGATGAATGAGTGGGGCATGTTATACCTTTGCCATAATTGGGGGGCCCTATGACATCATTCTGCATAATAATTATGTGTGTGCTTTTTTCTGAGAGAGCTGAGTAACAGCCCATTGGAACAATAGCTTTTAGTTTTTTATAAAGACATGCCGATTCCTGCTATCCCACAATTTAGGATAATGGGCTGTCATACAAATGGGACATTTTTTTGACATTAGGGACTTTGGTATTGAGGGCAGTGGACAGTACTGGACAGTTTCCAGCAGCTGTGTTGCAATAGCAGATTCTGTAGTTTCAATGGGACCACTCTGACACTGTATGTTGAGTGCAAGGGCGTAGGTTTCACTTCAACAAAAAAGGGGTCCTCTGTCAGACAATTTTGAGTTCTGGTGAATGTTTTTTGCACTAATTTGTCACTTTTCAAGCGTAATTTTGTCAAAATGAAAGTGCTCTGCAACTTTCATGTTTGTACTAGGGGCAAAAACAATTGTTCAACTGAGTGCTGTATTTTATAAATTGAATACAGCCCCTCATTCAATTACGCGCTGCAGTTTAAGGCAAGTGGCCATGAAAATTCGGCTAAGAATAATAGCAGTGGATGTGGGGGTAGATCTCTTATTACAAAGTCTTACCCAGGGTTTCCCTCATGTTCTTGTAGAGGTTGATGGAATCTGTGTCCTTCATGAACTCTCTGACCACCTCTCCCTGGTCGTTCTCCACCACTAACACCTCCTCTGGCTTGGCCATCCGACTTACCATCAGAAGACGCACCTGTCGCAAGAGATAAACACCTGTCAGCCAGCACACACGTCAAAGAACAGCTTCACTGCGCACACACACACACACACACACACTGTATATCACAGTGTGTAACCTGAGTAGGGATACATGTAAAAGGATAATATACAATGAGTCTAATGGCTTCATAAACACACCATGCAATTGATGGTAAAATATTCACACTAAAGAGAAAAATATCTGTTGTTATTTTGCTTTACGGGCTGCTGATTTTCACAAACGTTCTAAGTAGCAAATCTTTTGGCAGCAGTTTAGCAGCCACCTGTTGCTTCACCAGTGCCAACTGATTCTAATATGACTGCGAGCTAAGACTCTACTGAAACAATTCTGCACCCCTTAACACATCACCGCTCTGCAATCTCTAACTTAAATGTTTCTGTGAAGTAAATGTTGCTTTTACAAATTCAGTTACAACAGCCAACTCAAATACTTAATGTTGAGTATGACAGCTTTTGGTCATGCTGTTGACATCCCAAGTATGCATCGTATTGCATCAATGCATACGTCATCAAGTGGAAAAAAGGGGGCGATGCCAATGAAGGCTACAGGGGTGTGAATTCTTCAAGAAAGCAGTTTAATACAATACGACTGACTGTGTGTGTTACCTTAGAGAGTACTGGCAGATAGAGCTGTCTGCGTGGTGGCACGTCAAAGTGCTGGTTGCCAGAGAGCAGAGGGGACGTCGATGTTGAGAAGGGACTCTCTCTGTAGAGCTCAGCAGCCAAGTGGTTCCAATACTCCAGACAGATTTTGAAGATCTCAGTCTCTTCCACCTCTGATACCAGCAGCATATAGTGGAGGGCCTAGGAGACGAGCAAGGGAACAATTAGACAATGGAGGCAGTTATCTACTCCTACTCGTTTATTTTGCAATTATTTGTCCCCAATTTTCTCCCGTGCAGCCTGTCTTGACAAGCCATTAAAGCCCTGGACTGCGTCCCTGTCTCTCTCACCTCCATTAACGTTTCTCTGAGGTTGAGCCGCTTCTCAATGAGCTGCCCGTGCTCTTTGAGGAAAGTACAGAGGAACAGACTGAGGTTCTGGATGAAGTTCTGCTCGTCATCTTTCCCGTTGGCGTAGGCCAGCCGAATGTTGGTGTTCAGAGGCAGCATCTACACAAACCAGATTAAATCTTAATTTGTATCTTTGCAACAATAAATGTGAATCTGCACATTGTCTCCTCTGTCTTACCCACCTGTTTGAGTTGACACATGGTCAGGGTGAAGAGTGTGACAAACTGCTCCTCGTACTGACTCACACTCACACCGGCAATCTCTGTGAGGCACTTCAGTGTCACGTTGCGGAACATGGGCACGTTCAAGAACTGAAAACAGTTGAAACACACACTTAGTTTAAAACTATTTCAGGCTACAATTTGTGTATACACTTGCAGTTATCTGTAGTATTTTCAAGCTTGCTTGGTACATGTCTTACTTCACTGCTGCTAACAAATCCACGTGGGAGGATTTGTTTTGCAAACGACATTGTGACCTCCTATGCATCTGTGAACATACCTTATACACCAATGTGCTGATCAGTTTGGTTTCAAAGATGTACCCCAGAGGAATCCAGTTGAGAAAACGTAGGAGGGTCTCCAGAGTGGCGTGAACCAGGGGGGCGTTCTGGGAATTTTCCTAAAGTGCAACCAATGAGACATCAAAAACTAGCATGTCAACACCTAGATGAATAAAGATTGTACACCAATGTTGAAAAGTAAGAGATGAGGGTCTGCATACCATTACAAACTGGCAAAGCTGGAATATCTGGGAGAATTCATTGCACATGCTGAAAGAAAAAGAGAGGCATTATGGAACATACTGTATGCAACTAAAGCATTTTGACATTTTAGGGACATTCCTGCATTTGCAAGCTCCTTCTTAATTGATTTCACCTTGATATTTTATATAAAACGCATCACCGCTGGGATTTATGGGATGAGATGCTGTCTGCTGAGCTACATCTGACAGATCCTGAGACATTTCTTGTGATCAATTTGTTTCTATACAATCACTGATTAATTATGACTTTTTCTGTGTGAAATGAGGATTCTGATATTTCCCCTGAAGGTCAGTCTTCCTTCTCTTAAGAGTATTATTGTTTTCTGATGTTAGTGTGGGTGGACAATTATTTCAGTCAAGTTGGCTGCCTCTCAAATAAAACACTGGGGGAAAAATGTCTGTTTTAAAGGATAAAAGCATGTTCCCTTGACTGATGAATCAAAGCTCCAAGTTTACAGTCGCACCTGTAAAGCTCATATGACACACCTGAGGCTACAACAACGCTGAGCAAAGCCACAGTCAAATGTAGTGGTTGAAATATTCAGGTGAGAGACTGTTGCAGCTTTATGGGTGACTTGCATGAGATCATATCAACGACAAACAGACCAAAGGGAAACTCTACTACACTCTCCAAAAGTTGGTGCTTTTTAGTAGATTAAAACCATATGGAACAGAGAATCTGAAGTCCAAGAAATCACAAATAATAACTTGTACAGCTTTCCATTCAGTCATAAGACACTCTGGGAACATCTGAGACCAAATAGGTTGTTGCTAAACATAAGCGATGGAATGATAGCTTAATATTTAATGTATATTAATAAACTATAGAATATGAGAAAAAATCATTCACAGCCAAGTAAGCTTGACAAGCAAAAATTTTACGAATATCAAAGTTTCCTATGCTGTGCAGCAAAACACACCCAGTGAATAGTTTATTACTACTGTACAGGCAGGGTGTGTAAAATACAGTACGCAACTGTTTGCAATTAGGGCAACACTGAAATTGCAAATCAATTGCACAGTACTTGCAACGACACTGATTGACTTGTCAAATGGAGTGGTTATTAAAGTGTCAAGAACAAGAAGCATCCAGTACACAGCAACAGCAGTTTGTCTGCAAGTCTGTGAGATACCGAGTACAGCATTTCATCATTCGATAAACTGCCTGCTGAAACATTTTTTAAAATGACAACACAGAGGTCATATTATACCATGTTCTAAAAGTTAAATTTTTCTTACTTAGCATTTACAAATAGTTTGCCTGTGATGTGATAATCAACAGAAAATCTGTCTTTTGACTTTGAAATAACTTGTGGGTTAAAGCTTGGGTAGGCAATTTTTTTATTTTGGTGTCATTGCGCAAAAATTTAGAATAAATTTTCGAGCATATCAAATGTAATGATATGAGAGGAAACTGGACTTCTGCATCTCTTGTTCGCTCTGTTTCATGTTCTTGAAAATCAGGCCTCTGACGGGAGACATTCACTAATCACAGGTCATTTCAGAGAGCGGGTGATCCTATTGGCTGTTCTACACATGCAGATGCACGTGCATGTCCCTTCGTTAAAAGACTCATTCAGTGGAAAAGAATCCTACAGAGAAAGTTGCTATTCCAGCATTGGCAACAACTGCCCCCCCAAAAAGAAGCAAAGCGTTTCAGAGATGAAGAGACACTGTTGCTAATAGTTTAATCTTCTGCTAGCCAGCGCCAAAGGCTCACGGCTGTGGCTTCAAGTTCACATTTACATAGCTAATATTAGCTAATAATAGAGCCTCGAATCACAGTTCTTAGTTTCTCTCCCAACCACCACAGACAACCTTGCCATGAAGAAAGCGGGCAGCAGCTCCAGAGAGGGACCACCAGTCAGCCGCTGCAGCAACCTAAATCAAGCCACCACAAATCCCACCTCCGAGGGACTGGACAGCTCCAAGTCCCCGTCAGATCAGCAAACGTTTTTGCTGCCCTTAAACAGGTTAGACCCAAGACTGCTGCTGGTGGGTCACTGGCTGAATTTGAGCCGCTGCAGCTGCCGACAGAGAGTCCATCTAGCAAGCTGCTGTCAGATCTTCTACCCGGTAAAGCAGTCCACAGCAGCGGGGAGCAAGGTGGAGGGAAAGTGGGGTAAAAGCTAGCTAATTCTTGTCTCATTTGTGGTCTGATAAACAGATAGAGCTCTACATTGAAATAATAAATAAATCTATATGTATTGGAAACACTAGGTTACTGTATGAAGTGTGTGCATACAGCTGCAGGAAGGGGGTGCAATTTCAGATTCAGCTGGGTTTTTTTTTTCTTTTTCCAGATTTCTGCTTGCCCCAGCTTTTAATAAGTTAATTATAAAATGTTGGTAATACACTCAGATACTTTAAACACACTGAAGGTTTTTCCCAGCAATGTCATCAAAACAAACTCCTTGACAATTTCTACAAATAACAGGATTGTGCTTCCTGGGGTTTATAAAGATGCAGCATGCTGACCTGTCTTTTAGATGCTTGGCTTTGACCTGGGTCATCTGGCCGCTGGAGAAGTCAAAGACCTCTTCGCTGAGCAGCTTGAGAATGACCATGTTGTTCTGGCAAAGGCTCTCACTGGTACGACTTGCCCCCACAATGTCACTGATGAATGTGGGCCAGTGCTTGGGCCACTCCTGCTTCAGGATCTACACACACACACACACACACACACACACACACACACGCACACACACACACACACACACACACACACAGAGAGAGAGAGAGAGAGAGAGAGAGGAGAACACGCATACATCTCTGTTACAAAATTCAACTGTGACATTTTCCGCTGAGAACCGCATGTGATCTGAAAATAAAAAATTAAGGGGATGAATCTGTGACTCTTTGCTAAAAATAACTGCTTTAATCTCAAGTCAGGCGTGTGCCCCTGTTTCTGTCTTCCTGTGATCAAAAACTAGTAAAACCAAAAACCAGTGTAGAAGTTTGTTAATGAAATCACATGACACAAGCAAACCCCAACGCTACTACAAAACAACATACATGTGCACAAACACTTTAAATGCAGCCTCATGAGGATGAGTGAGGAATCTGGAGCTCTACAGTCCCTGAAGGCCAAAACAATGTTAGCTCAGCTGACGCAGGCGCTGACTCATTCTCACTGGCATTAATGCAAAGTCACTCGTGTAGCCAGTGAGCCAATCTCTGTCTCCTTCACATGAATATACATCACACACACACACACACACACAAACACACACACACAAACACACACACACAAAAACACACACACACACAAACACACACACACACACACACACACACACACACACACACACACACACACACACACACACACACACACACACACACAAACTCACACCTGCTTGCATACAAAAGGAAGTGAGAGAGTGAAAGAGTGTGGACACCAAGTGCTCTAATGTGTTGGACTCAAGATATTTCTGATATACATCTCAGTGAGTCACTATTCTGTCCTCAAGTGGTCCGCACTAATTTGTTGATCAGACGGCACACAGCAGTGAGCAGCTAATTTCTCCGGCCCGGTGTTTACAGGACTCAGCATTTTCCTGGAGTATGGCTGCAATCATCACTGACACCACTCGTTATATAATATGTTGTTCCGTACTTACGTTGTGCGTCACTGTTAATATCCTCTTTACTGCTTAAAAAAACTAAACATCTTGAATTCTAATGTTTCCATACAAACACATTCACTACTTCTGCTTCAGCTTTCAGATCCTCTTTCCATCCACAAGGCCACACAGACAATTTCAAACACATCCGCTGCCTTTGTCTGAGACATTCAAGGAGAATTAATATTTAATTTTAATAAGGAATCATGAACTCAGCTGACCTGGACAGTTTAGAGTCGTGTAGACTAATTAAGAGTGACATCTTCAGGTTAAAAAGTATCACTGCAAAGGCTGAGGGGAGCCTTGAGGCAGCAGTAAGATGCCCAGACACACATTGTTATTCTAAAAAAGTCTATTTAAAACAAACTATCAGCATATCCATCTCTTTTTTATATGAAGTGTACCATGCTGATGCATACAGATGCGCTAAACTGTCTAACATTTAGAGGTAGTGTATGTTTATATAATGAGTATATATTTTTTACTCACTTAATCACTGCATTCCTTGGCACATGCACCCTCATTTTAGCTACAGAAAAGCCACAATCTACAATCCACACCAAGCAGTGACATTTAAGGAATACTTTGCCTGCAAAATTATCATTGATTTATCCGTTACTTACTGCGTATTACCTTGAATTTGTGTTTTTCTTGCATGCCTCTACAGTGAACAGAGAATCCAAAAAAGGCAAAAATAAATTTTCATGAATTGAAGTTAACAAGGACCATGTTTCACAACAGCAAAACTGCATCAAAACATCTGTTTACAAACTCTCATACTACTTATGCGGTTTTATCCAAGTGTCATTTAACCAGCGGTTTGCTCAGTACTTCCCAAATCCATGCATTTTCACTAAAATACAACAATATAAATAATTTCCAAATACACCTTGTGCACCCTAAGCGAGCCTGAGCATGTATGAGACTTGGAATATACTGCACGAATTGTGTAAGAGTTTGTTATATTTTGATATAGTTTTGCTGTTGTTGAATGGCCCCTTTTTACCTCAGTTCATGAAGAATGTTTGCCTTTTTTGGATTCTTCATTCACTGTGGAAGTATGCAAGAAAAACAAAGTTTCCCTCACAGATAAAAGCTAACATGGTGAGTTACTGGTATATAAGTTGAAATTTTGCAGGTGAAGTATTCCTTTAGAGGGTAGAAGGTAAATTTATTAGTCATTTTTTAAACAAAGTTTAGAAAATGAAATTAAATTTGTCCTTGATCCTGCTATATTTTAGGATTAGGAATATATTTTTACATTTATATTTACATTTATATTTTTTATATTTTTACCTCAACTTTCAAATTTTTTATTTCAATTTTTGTATTTAACCTGTATTTAAACAGGAAAGGCCATATAGAGCAAGCCCTCTTTTACAAGGACACCCTAATTACATTCCATATATAAACAACAGAACACACTATAGCACACATCGACAAAACATGAGAAATGTGGCTGATGCTAAAGTGCTGATTACAAGCAAAAACACACAAAAGCCACTGCATCAACAAAAAGACCAAAACATCAACACATGGGACACCAATCAAAGAAAACACATGCATTCAGTGCACTCTATGTCAGTCGGGAGAGATTTAAATTGATTAAGGGGGATTAGCGCATCTAATTTTAAGAGCTTTTGCAAGTTGTTCCACTTGTGTCAGGCATAATATTTACAAGCCAATTTCCCGATCTCCGCACTAACATAATGACTTTTGGGGACCAAATAGTCTTGGGACCTTGTGCAGTGAGACATTGTTCTATAGTTTAAAAACATGCAAGATATCCAGGGAGTTTACCTTAATGACAGAGAGCTTGATGTTTTTACGCTAATTAATTATTTTATTCATCTGACTTAACTTTTAAACCATCTGCCTAAACACTCAGTAACTGTGCCTGTGAGACACGAACAAACCATTTCCAACAGCAGCCAGTGAGCCATAATGTTGTTGTGTATATTATGCTCTTGTACAGGGTACTCAGTGTCGTTGAGTGCCTTAGCACTCGTCAGTAGCTTCAATTGTCTGAGGCAATGAGTAGGATTCGAGTAGCTGCTAGAAGTGAGTTTCCTGCTTTGGTGAGCTCACCACTGTCAATGTGGATAACTTCATTGAAACTGTTTGCTGCCACTTCTTTGCTACAGCTCACTCACATGCAGCACTGTGGGGTGAGGAACACCACTATTTTAACAGAGCAAGATAAGGTGTTTCTAACAGCTGGGATACCCACAATGATGGGCAATGGCCATAAAGACAATACTGATCATAAAAAATGGCTTGAGGCATCCCTTCCAGAAAAGAAACACATTTTCACTCTAAACTTCACTATATTATCCACAGTCTAGAAGCCATATGTATACATGCAAAATTGTTGGCATGTAATATAATTTGGGAAATGGGCTATAACAATACAAAAGCACATTGTTTTAAAAAATGCAAGTATGAAGAAGAGAAAAACTTTGAGCTCCAAAAACAGCTAACATAAGGATCTAAAAGTAGCTCTAAGTCTCTTTGACTTGTTGTTAGTATTGAAGGCTTACCTGAACAAGGATCATGTTCAGCTTCCCAATGTACACCTTCTCTTTCTAAACGGTGAAAATAAACAAGGGATGAACTAATGTTAGTCATACCGTCTCAGTTTCAGAACACAGGCCTTCTGTCATTTCATCACAGCAATAAAAAATTAATTTGGAACATATTGAAATGTAATATAACAAAAAATAAATGAAGAGTTAGAGGTTGCAAATCAAACAGTGAGATAATTACAGGTACAAGTTGACAACAAGATAACTAAAAGCTCAACATTTGATTTATGATGTTTCATGTTTTTGGAAGAATCAAAGTAAATACATAATGTTACCTTTTTATTACAAAAGTGTAAAGTCGTTTGTGTTTGTAAAAGACGCCCAAGGACTTATTTTATTTATAAGTCCTTGTGCATCCTTATTTTAATTTGAAAACAAACTTCAAATGTATCCTAAAATTATAGCCTTCAGTAAACTAAGTGATGCATTTACACTCGGATAATACCATCTATTACACTGCAGCAAACTATCTTTTTCCAAGCTGAATGAAATGAAGTCATTTTGGATAACTGACCAGTTAAAAAATCCCTGCACCTGAATGTGAAATTTCATTTCAGAATTCAAATTACAGTTTAAAGCAGTCCAATCAACTTAGTTGGTTCAATAATCTAAATAACCTGGGACAAGTCTGGCCAGTTGGGTTTAAAGTGTTATGCCTTCTCAGCATGAAGTTACTTATTAAATACTAAAAGCCCAGTGGTGGAATAACAGTTGGACTGTGGTTTGATTAAACTAGCAACAGCACAATGTTGTATTTGTACTGTACCTTCATCAGACCTGCTTAATTCTGATATTAATTTGTTTGGTTTTCCAGATACATTTAAAGTTTCATTTTGTTTCCGTTTCACGTTCTTTTTTTCATACTGTCATAAAAATAAAATATATTTAGTCTTAAATGTTTTTAGTGCTAATTTTCATTCACAGTAACAATAATGCTTCTGTTAAAAAGGAAAAAATAGATTCGATTATAATTTATACCTGTAGTATAACGGTATAGGCAACTTCACACACCCATAAGCAGCGTTGCTCCCTCCTTCGCATGTCATGATCATACAGTTGGATTATACAGCAGAGTGAGAGCCAGCAAAAGTGACTTTTTCAGAAGTAGCTGTAAGCATTAGTGGATTGGTGGATTTGAATGTCAATGTACTTCATTTTCAAACTAAATCACATCAGACGGCTGTGTTTGTACACTTGCTGCCTCTCTCATGTGAGTGACAGAGCAATCACACAAACGTATGTTTACAATAGGTAATAGTCAAAATGCTGCGATCTCCAGAGGACAGCAGAAAAAGGTGCTATCGTAGGTTAAACACAATCTTAACATCTCAACCTTCTGGTTGTTTGAGAGGTCAAGCTGGCTGAAAACACTTTCAAAAGCAGCTGATGTCACTGTCTTTGGTCTGGACGACGCAGCACTATGGTTACCAACATTACTCATGGCTGTCCTCATGTAACATGAACACAAAACATAATGAGATTCACTCAGATCTTCACTCAGATCGGTAAAAACGGCCTTCATGCGTCAGGTGTTGACTGAATTAATGTAGCCCTGGTTGTGGTAAGGAAAACTTAAGACGGTAAAGATAAGTGTTACCGATTTTTTTTATTATTATGGAGAATAACAGTTATTTGTCCATGTGTACATTTTTGCTAGGTTTTTTTTCAGAATCAACTTTGGAACTGAGCTCAAAAATTAACCAATGCCACATATTTCTATTTTTACCTCTCTCTTTTTTTTAAATTAATTTCAATATTTTTATTATATATTCCATTTTTCCCAATAATTTTCCCATTATTTTAGGATTTATCTTTTCATAATTCTTATTATTTTTCTCATTCTTAGTTATTGTTAGGTCGTTATGCTAATTCACCCATACAATTACCAAAACGGTTAGGTTTTGTTTTGAATTCAGTTTTCACTCACCTCCACATTTGATGCATCTGATGAAGTCTTGATAATGAGACCAACAACATACTTTTTTATACCTGGCAAACACACAAAGATATCAGAAGGACACTGTTAGCAGGCACCAATAAAACGTGGAAATGGAAACACATCCAGACATGACGAAATGCCTGGAGCATGTTACTCAACACATTCTGCGGGCTCAGAACTAGCTGAATCTAGACAATTTTATCCCAGTATATTTGTACCTAATGTTAAAAAAAGTTCTTTATTTACGTACTCTTGCCAAACCAGTTGATTAAAAACATGGATGTGGGGTGAAACTGCCACTGAACTTCTATAGGGTCTAAGTTTTGGTCAGTTCAGTGGAAGTTACCATTCCCCAGGTATTCTGTAGACAGCCAAGATTGTCAATGTGAGCAGAGCATCTTCAAAAAAAAGTGTTTTCAGCTCCCTCGCATGTTACTAAGCTGTATCTGTACTCTGAAAATGATGTGCTGGGGTGCAGTGAGCGGAGCCGAAAACAAGGCAATACTCTGACACAAGGGGGAAAAGACATACTTGCCGGTCGCCCTGCACTGGATTAGCCACTTGAACAAAATTCAGGCATCTACGGTCAGAAGCAGGGAAGTCTTAGGTCAATGGAAAAAATGAATTTTGAGCAAAATTAGAGAAGAATGGAAGAAGGCAGAATCAACTGATTTGCACATTATCATTAAATTAATTTCATTTCGTTTTGTGCCATCTAAACTTATCTTAGACAATGTTCATCCCACTCTGTTTTTAGATTCTTAAAAAAATCTGATTCAAAAAGAATTTTAAGCATTATGTGGTAATCAGGGACAATAACTCTCAGTTTGGCATCTAAAAAAACAGGAACATGTAGAGATCATTTGAAGTAGAATTGGCAATATGGCAACAATTAATGGTGCAATATACGACATTAGAGCATGAATATAGCAGTAAACCATTATCTGTTATGTAAAGATATAGTGGAGTAACGGCGTCCTAACCAAAGAATTAGATCACGCTATATCTGTGTGTGTGTGTTGTAATCTGAGCTTCTCTGTTTTTTGTTGTGGAAACTGGTCTGGCTGTAAGTTAGTAATAGATGAATAATAATAACTAGATACCGACCCCCCAAGATGTCCCCATTTCAGTCTAATGGAATTGCTGCGCTAAGGCAAAAAAGTTTCTAGCTTTTGCTTTACTTTTGCACTATACGGCCCACTGGATATTGGCAATTGGGTTTCTCTTGCTGGCCCAACCCGCCACTTCCCACTAGGCTTAGACTTTATATTGTGATGCCATCACAAATTTTTAAATATCTTTTTTTGCTCATGGAAAAAAAATGTAATGGATCAAAAATTCATAGCTGATTCATAATTGAACTTGTTTGCAGCTCAAAGTGTCCTGTCTATTTTGAGCAGAGTGGCATCCTTCAAGGCCTGATATCAGTGCATGTCAGTACCTTTATGTGCATCCTAATGGTGTGCTAATTAACGCCCCTTTGCAATGTGCTCATACAGTGGTATAACGCTGTGCCAAACCATGATGTCAGAGTGGCCTTGTCTGAGAAACATAACGCCCACCCTCTGGTTTCTCCCCATGTTAACATGGTTAGCTTTGTCAGCACCGTTGCTGTTGACAGCAGTATCAGCTAATAGCTGTCGGCGCAGCCACCTTCATGTTGAGAGCTACTGTATGTGAAAGCAATGATGGCTAAGACTCAGTCATAGAATCCATGCATCTGTCTGTCATATCCATGAGACATGCTCTGAATGTCGCATACAGCTCCTTTAAAGTCTGCACATGTTTAAGAAGAATTTATCTTATAAACAACTTCCCATTCATGACAATTTTTAATGAAATATGGATTGTTTCCCAAGATGTCTAATTAAAGCCCCCATGTGTAAGATTTCAACATTTCTGACTTTGGCAAGTCCTAGTAGTCATTTAAAAGACACTGTGGCAAGGATTAATTGATGTCAATACAGGTACGATAAGATGCATGGGCTGCTAGAAACACTGGGAATGTCTGTCAAGCAAAAACACATACCATCAGAGAAATATGACAGATACTGTTACAAAAAAACCTATAACGGGGGCTTTAACACTTTAAAGCAAAATTAGCAAGCACAGTAATAACTTGAGTTCCTCTTTTCCCTTTCAACTGCTCCTTCACAAAAGCTTTCAAAATCAGTGCTCGGGTATTTTGGCTGCTTCCTCTCTAAAACAACTGCTACAGTGCAGAATCCAACCTTGCTTACAGCGGCCAGTGTGAGCCAGTCGAGCAGAAAACAAACCAGCATGCTTAGTGGGGGAACACTCTTCAACTTGGCAACCGCACATCACAACATTTAAAAAGCCACTAACATTGACAGACTTAAAACACTTTGTCGATTGTACCACAAATCCGGCTTTTACCTTCACACTGATTCCTGGGAAGAATCTTCCATCTTGTTTTGATAACCGTTTCCAGAATCTGAAGAGCATAGTACTGTAACATGCAAGGAGGAGAAGCATTAGGATAAAGCTGTTATGATACCACTCAACATTGCAGAATTTATATGTTAACCAAAAACAGTATGAAGTGAACCAGCCTGTAATAACTTGCAGTCTAAATTGGATTGGACTGAGCCACATCTCTCATGCAGATTTTGTGTAATGCAAAACATTCTCTTGTAGTTTGTTTTTTTAAATCTCTACAAGCAGCATTAAGCTGGAACACTGCAGAAGTCCTGCTGTTTCTCCCAGCATCACACCAGACAGCAAAAGACAAAGAAAAATACAACAATCCATTAACCAGCTTTGGCTCCGATTACTGCAAGGGTAAGTCTAATGGTCTCCAAGACATAACAAGGTCTTTGTTAAATGTTCTTGTATTTGGACTGCAGACAATATGTAGGGTTGGGCATCAAGAATTGGTCTTTGACATTATCCAGGAAGGTACTTCGGGTCAATAAAATATGTACAAACATATATTTCTTGTAGATAAGTTTGTATTATGAATGTGAATTTTAAAAAGATCACTGTGACGCAAAACAAAATGACTGTATAAGATGCAACAACTTTCCACATTTACCACAATCAACATATTTTGATTATTTTTTTTATCACGATATGCAAGAAAACTATGCCCAAATAAAATAAAAACAAGTTAATTGGGATTATATTATGATATCAATACTTATCTCATTTTTATTGCTAAAAGTTTATCACAGAATATCTTTTCATTTATGACAGGTGATTTTTTTTTTATAGCAGGCTAAAATCTGGTGAAAATAAAAGGTGGTTTTCACCATAACAGTTTGGTTTCTTTCATTACTCAGACAGCATGCCAAGAGTCTAAACAGTCACTTCATGAGATTAAGAATCAACAAGCCTAATCAAGACCAATTAAGTCTCATTGATACTGAGGGTTGACCAATAGCGTTTTTTTCAGGTCCAATGCCGATTATTAGAAGCTAATGAGACCAATGACCAATATTTGGAACCAATTTGCATTTAAAAAAAAAAAAAAAAAAAGAAAATCTTTCCGTCAACATTCAGGATTTGGAATATACCAAACTCCAACACAGAACTTTGTTTAAATGCCTTTAGAAAATGTTTAATCAAAATTGAAATGTTCAACATTAAACACAGCAAGTTCCCTGCAACTTTTTTTTTTAAGTCAAGTGAATATTTTAAAAAATGAATACATAAAAATCCCTGAGGTTTTACAATAAAAAAATCCTCCTATGCTGACACTTTCTTTTCACTTTTTAATTAATTTTACTGGTGATCATTAAAATAAAATGCCGATACAGATAATCTGCAAAATGCCAAATAATCAATAATTGTCCAGCCTGATAATGTGTCGACCCCTAATCAATACCCAACCCTAAACCATGCGACTCAATTTCCCAACACTAAAATATTGGATAAAGTCTAAAGTCAGCCTAAATTAGATCTCTTTAACTGGTGTGCCACAAGGAACAGCAAGACCAACCACAGGTTATGCCCTGTATTAATTTCTGCTTAACAGTGAAGCAAAACAAAAATATTTTGTATGTTTTTGATCTGGTGTTGCTTCAACTGACTTTTTCAGCTGTAGGGATCATCATTTCAAGGGGACAATGATTCAAAAAATAATAATAAATGACATGTAGTATAGGATGTTATCAAAGCAGGATTAACAATGTGCTACAGACAATGGATGCTGGAAGATTAAAGGTGAAATCTCCTTACGAGCACACTGACTGTACACCACTGACAGGTGTTACTTTGAGTGCTGAACACGTTTCCGACATGTTTAGTTTCACCTTTAACTGCCACGCTTTGCACAAATCACCACAAGAGGTTACAAGAGACAAAGTATCAGTAGTGAACTGCCAAATGCTTTGCAGTTTTTTTGCTGGCAAAAGCACATTATTAGAGGGTCTTGGCTGGAGAACTGAGGAGGACAGAGGGGAGAAGAGGAGAAGGATGCACTGTAAAAGGAGAAAAAGGGTGGAGCGGGAACAGAGCCATGATCCCTACAGGTGAAATTCAGCCATCAACAGATTGTCTCTCTACAATGGAGCCTACTGACTGCAGCCTGCACCCTCCCTCTGTCCAGTGAAACAGATGCAATAGAAACGGATGAACAGAATTCAGTCAAAGGGAATTTAAAAAAGGGTAGACCTTGTGGAGGCCTGCCGTCAAAGCCTAGCTGTGTCATGATGCACAGGATGACACACCCCTTCTCTTCCTATTACAAGCCATAAACATAATGGAACATCGTGATTAATATCAAATAGTCACAGCTTGAATTCATTACATTTCTTTCTTTAAATATCATAATTACTGTCATCACTACGAAAAAGCCAAATGTTCAAAGTGCTTTGAAATGATGCACTTTTTTAACTAATGAAACAAGATGAATGCAGAATTCAAGGTGTTTACCTTTTGTTTCCTCTTTTCCTCTAATGCCCCTATTTCTTGGAAATTACAAATTTAAAAAACTAGAAAAAGTGCTGTTGGTACATCAGCTTAGACATTAGTAATAAACGTCAGTGTTAAAAGCACTCTTACAGGCAAGCAAAAATGAAAAAAGGCAAATGTCACACGCTGTGTACTTTGAGGAAGTTGTGGATGCGTTGCACTTTATTTCTTACTCAATACATACAATAATTTCCCATCTTGAACATAAGATTTATGGGTGATTTTTTTAGATTAAATTTATATCCGTAGACTAAATTTAAATAACGGATGAAAGGAGCAAGGGATGTTAATGATTAATCAGTAATCAGTTTATTGCTGTTATTCATTTTAAAACTTAAGAATATGCCGAGTATAGGTTTGCACGTGTGCATGTTTTTAGCAACTAAACACTATGCTTAAAGGTCGCCAGATCTGTCATAGCTTATCAGAGCCCATGCTGTGGGCGCAGTGTTTTTATATGGCAGGAAACTGTATGAGAATGGTATGTTGACCTTGATGACGTGCTGGAAGTGTGAGTTCACTCCAGCGTTATTGCCTGAAGCTTTTTATCAAAGCACATGAAGCGGATGCATTTTTTTTCTTTAACTCTTAACTGATCTTAAACAAGCTGTTACAGTAAAAGCCTGCAGATATGCCCATGTATCTAACTTGAAAGGAGAATGGGGCATCTCATTTTATTTTTCTACCTGATGTTGGTATTTGAAGGTTTTTCACTGATATAAAATGAGTTGGACTTGCCTCCATGTTTTAGTCTCATTTCATTTATGTATGATAAAAACATGCAAGCTATACAGAAGGGTTTAAACTTTTGAACATTGTGTAGAAATGTGTTAAATGACGAGCAAAGCAGGAGCAACTGCTGCTCATTTTTGTAATGTTTTCTTGATAATTAATCAAGAAAAATGCTTTAAATGTGCATTCCTTAGAGGGTTCACTGAATCAGAGACCTGCACTGCTGCTGACTCTGTATTCACAAACAAAGCAGCACAAAAATAAGTAGAACTGATAGGTTTGGTGCGATAAATTGAGATGGGTAAAATGGCAGGGGTTCAATCCCATTCAGACACAACAGGGCAGAATCTGCAAAGGCTTAAATAGTATTGTATTGCATGTATTGTATTACCAGCAGGAGTTGACAGGAAAAGTCAGTTGTTCATCTAGCAGGTTCAGATCCAACAGAATTCCTTTTATCAGAAGGACAGAGGTCCTGCATAGCTCAAGAGCTGCGGCATGGTGCCAGTACCACCAGGACTATGTATTCAACTCCAGCTGGGGGCTATGCGCACCAACAACATGCACTCAATTTAAAAATAAAAAAAGATCCACCAAATATCACATTTTATATAATTTAAAGCATGTTATCAGCAAACCACTGTGGCTCAGTGAAATGCTTTAGTTTATTTTTCATTTTTCTAATTGTATTTGTGATTGCATACACTTCCTCAAAGCACATGAAAGTGTCTCTCCACCAATGTTTTCTGAACTGGAGTTAGCTTACTTTGGTGTTCATGTTCTGGGAGAACTCGAGGATGGTGTCCACTCTCGTCCAGGCATCTGGGTGCTCTTTTAAGTGTGTCAGCACTTCTTGTGCCATTCTTTGCTGTAATACAAATATGAATGACACTTTAGATATAACACTGAGGTGCCATTAAGAGACTTGCAAATGCATATTTGAAAAAGAACAGCAATATAGACTTTTCTGTGCCATCACAAAAAAATGTAAATATATAACACAAATTAACAGTAGGTCAAGTGTGGGTTAAAGACAACTTGTGGCATAGAAAAGCAGCTGGTCAATTTTATAAAAGGTATGAATACATGTTTGCCACACCAGCATACTTTGTGTCAGCTGGCTTAGCACTTGTATGTGCTCCACAACATACCTGTGGTCCCACCCCATGATATAGACAGTTCACCACATTATCCAGCAGGTTGATATCCAGTTTCTGGTTGAAGTCCAGCAGCTGCTGTGCTGCATGGTCTGCTAACATTGTCATAATTGCTGGCATAGAGCTCTGCAACAAGGACAGAAGAGGGAGGGGGTCATGAGTGCGGCGAACACATTCAACAGGCAAAGTCATGTGAACTGTGTGTTTAGAAACAATTCCAAACAGCTGACCAATACACAAACATCCCCACCAGTGAGCTGTCACACTAAGAAGTTAAGCCCATGGTGTCACAGGTTTGTCACTGTCTAAAAAGTATGCAAAGGAGAGGAAAGCTTTTTCTTTCTTTTTCTTTTTTTTTGCATGGACTGAGATTAGAAAACAGCAATTTGGATAAACAAATTGAACACAGTGCGCCCCAGGAGTAAAGACTTGTAAGCAGGGACTCAGGCAGCAAAGACAAATTAACTAAATTATCTCACCCGCTGGCTGGTAACACTAGACTAGGGGTGTGCCCTATCATAACGTTCACAATAACACTGGTATCATTTTTGGCATGGTAAGAATATTTCATATCGTAATAACGGCAATATCTCAGCTTGTTGACATAAAGACGTTATATGGTTACACATGGCAACAACAAAAATGGCTGTGAGTTAAATTGCTACCAGCTCTGCGGTGGAAGAATTAAGTTTCAGTCAGCACTGAGTGGCACACGTGACAGTAGGAAGGGTAGAGTACTGTTTATGTTGACACATAAAGAAAGATAACACTTCATTTTTTTTAAACTTTTACCATTGTATGTTTTTGGCATAAATAAAAAAAGATTTTTTAGTATTTTTTTAATCATCAAAATACTATTATCACAAAAAGCCCCTGAAATATCTGGATTTTACTTGAGTACTATATCGCCCACCCCAACACTAGACTGTTACAGTAAGTCTGAAAACACCTTGTAACCACACTGTTATTAGCGATAGAAGGGATTTTACTAAACTGGCAACACACAATCTTGCCAAAAATGTATTAATAGTGATTTGTAACGGGTTAGGCATACTCTAAAAATCAAAGTCAATGACATTTACTCGTTGATTTAAACAAACAACTTAACAATACATTCAAACTCAGATATTAGCAGCTAGATCCTGCACAGTCTGCCTCTTCTGTTCTACTAATCATGCACCTCTTTCTACGACCATATTAAGAAGGTTAACCGAGCCACGTGCCGGATATACTGGGCGACGTCACGTTGTTTACATCTGTAAGTGACGGAGTTCACTCCTCCAAACACCAACCGCAACACAAGTAGCAGGCAGTCATGGTAAAAACAGCATAATGAACGCTTATGATTATGTCAAGTTACTACCATTACCCAAAGCGTGGCTAACGTAAACAGCGTGCACGCGCCACTAGCGTACTTTACACAAAATGCTAGCATTAGCTAGCGATTAGAAGTGTGTCGCACAAACAGTTCACATGTGGTCCTTCTCTGCCGACTACAACCACTCCCACCAAGAATACCAGGTACGGAGAGTGCCCATACATTAATTTCGCTGTGTCCTTTAACAACACTGTTCTGGCGAGGCTGACACTTTGTGTTGTGGTCCCTCTCTATGAACACTGGCAGCGGGTTGTCCCGATAGTTACGTTAACAGACGCTTTGCATTACGCAGAGATAAAGTTAACACTGGCTACCGCTAAGTACCTAGCAACATCAACTTGACATCCGCTCACATCACGGACACCCGGGTGATGCTGCTGTGGTGGGAGAGGCACGGATTTAATCACACAGAGCTCTGCAACTCCGCAGTGTCGTACGTAACGTTACAAGACGTAGCATCGGTTAGTTGTGCATTTAAGTTAGATTAAGTTACGGCACTTTATCTGACACCCAACATTAGCTAATCCTTATAAAGTGGTAAATGCTAGCTAGCAGGCAGTCGAGGGCTATTTGGTTATCCCACTGATGCTACTGCATTCTGAATTAGCGTATCTTTTCGGGAGCATTATGACAGTTAATATGTTAATTATAAAATAACACAACTAAATACCAACACCACGATGCATTTTATTCCCCGTAGCGTTACAGATAAAGCCAAGAAACGTTAATCACGGCATGGCAGGTTTGCACTTCACCCCAGTTACCTACCTAAAGTCCAAGGCTCTGACTGAAAAGAGTGACGTTTGCCAAAGAAGTTACAAGATAAAGTGAGTACTTCAGTATCACTGTTGATTAGAGATTTCCTATTTCTGCAGCGTTGACTATCTCCAGCTCCAGCAGTGAGTGATGTCTGGCTGGTAAGAACCACTGATGTGGATTCCAAAACTACTATCACGGCAAACCCTGCAACATGTCACTCCGATACATTTTACGAAACAAAGTAAACCTTGATTCACTAATTAATTCGTTACTCTAATAATTTTCCAGCGGGGCGGTGTAGAGGTTGTGTGCCTGCGCCTCCTCTCCTCTCTCAAGCAACTAACTCGCAACCGGTTGAAACCGGTTCAGACTGGGAGATTCCATCTCGGTTTAGTTTTCAGCCGATGGCGCCGCGTAAAGTTTGGACTGAGGTTACGCCCACACCGCGCTGTGATTGGCTGCGGCTTTGGCGGAGACTTCCTACTTGGCGTCCCATTGGATGAATAGCCTGTCAGTCTATTTCAATTCGCTCAAGCGCCCACGCGACTACTCCGCCCGGAGAGAAAAAGAGGGCAGACTCCCATGCAGAATGGACTTGTACATGACTCCCGCTTATCAGAATAGCGAATATGTAAGCGACTATCGTTTATTGCAATTCCCCAGGGTCGAGTTATACATTACCTGCATTCATGTAAATGCAACATAGCATCAGTGCACGTGCGTTTAACGCGATGCGTAAAACTAATGCCTCTTAATGATTTTCTGACTCTCTGTGAAAGCGCTACAACTTTAAAACGCAATATACCCCGAAAGGACAAGTGGCTGTCTCACGCAGTTACACATAGTAGGTTGAACGATGTGCGAAACCGCAAGTACCATTCATTTGCCTGTTGCTTGTAAGCTGGTAATTTTCCACCAGCCACGAGTGGGAGTGGTTACATGATCATGAACGCACGGGGTTAGAAAAACGACCTGGAGGAGAATTTGTTCCCCGAACGGGCAACACTACCAAAGTGAACCGTGGAGCTGTTAAATATATAGTGTCAGTGGCAGCAGAGATAAGAAATGTATCAGCGCCGGCTTTATTTTGCTAATTGAGAGCCACATAGCGCGTGCACCGCTGTCAATTGAGGATGCAAACATGACAGCGTTTTTTTCTCCTTTGTGGTCACGTGGTCCAGCGCGCTACTTGATGGAAAAATACTGGATTTGGTGTGTAGTGGAGACAGTACACAACCCTGTAAAGTCATTCAGGGAGGATTTTTCGAAGGGCGTTTGAGTCTTTACCCAGCAACACTGTCTAACACTCTTTTCTTTACATCTCGGCGACCCATACAAACATATTTAAAACATATATGTTAATTGAAGTGGTGAATGTTTATGTTTTTGAAGTGGAGGTTGGGTTATTTTGACTAGAAAATAAATGTATTTTCTTGTTTTTAGATGATGGAAATGTGTATTTGCAAGAAAACCTGCTATAAGCTGAGTTTTATTGTTTCAGAGTTGCACATTGGTTATTGTAAAAAGTGCATAATTACTCTGTTATGCCCATAATGCATGTCATAACGCATTACATGACAAGTGCATATCTTACTGTAATGCAGAAAGGTGCAGGGGATCATTACATCTCACAGAATCCTTCAAATAAACCAAACATCTTGAGGGAAAGTTTAAATGCATGCTGTTTTCCATGTCTTGTTATCTTACCTATTGTATCTGTGCACTGCTGATGTGTCAGTGCCCTTGGATCAGTCTCACACTCCAGACAGTTGGCCTATATCCGAGCCTTTGTTATTAACAAACAAGATTTCAAAGCCTTTTATCTATGTGTTAATTCACAAGTGCCATTTGGTTTGCCCTCCATGCTGTCACATTCCTAGAATCCTCCACCATTGGAAAGAAAAAAAAAAAAATTCTGGACACAAACAGGTCAGCCCACTTTTTAGGAATGCTATAGTCTTGAAAAAGTTATTGTCTGAAGCTCATTTTAGGGACTGTGCCTAATTTATCAGTTTTGGCAGGTGGCTGGGGTGTTCAGTATTTTTCCTTGAGGTACTGGGAAAAGTGCAATGACCCTCCATCCGCCATAAATAAGCATATTTCAACATTTTCTAGCTGTCATAAATAGTTTGAATTTGAACATTTTAAAGAAAACGTGATTTCAAACCCAGGTTTTCAGGCTCTGAGAGTATTTAAAATAAATATAAAATCTAACCGTTTAAAGTTGAATGCCCCTCACCAGTACTAAAAATAAATATTTGTAGTGCCCCCTCAAACACCCAATAAATCACAAACAGTCCCTCAAGACATACAGTATGTGAGAAAAGTTCCCATAAGTCTATATAACATTCTGTGTCCAGTGACTGTTGGCTTCATCTGTTTTGGTATATTAATTACACGTTTTGTTTGCTCACAATGTCCAGAGTTGTGATTTTGAGCATGATGTCAGATATGCAAACAAAAAAGTAAACAGGATGTCCTTCCGTTACGCTTTTTTTCTGTCTAATCCAATTCAAGATTATTTTAAAATACCTACCAATTTAGTCTTTAATCCATGTATTATGGATGTAAATAAACATGAACATGCAAGTATGTTAGTGCATGTGAACTCTAATCCATAGACATTTGCTGTAGGGAATGTAACAGGCAGGCTCACTGTCAAGTTTCACAGTGATTATAAAGATGTCTTAAATAATATCACTGATGAAAAGTGATTTTCATCAGGAAAAAACATAAACATAACATAAAAAACATATTTTCAGAGGAGCATCACTAATGCCTTTTACTCAAAGTAGGCCTACCATGCTTAAAAAAAAGTTTATATTAGTCAGAGAGAATTTAAAATCAAGGTTATACTATGAAAATCCTCGTCGTTTCATTGAAAGAGTCAGTAACTGCCCCCAAGCCCTCACTGTCAGCAGGGCTGAGCCTCTCTCATGGTGCAGTGCTGGAATTTATTGTTACACACGTGTGAAGTTTGGAGGTAAGCAAACTCAGCCAGGCAGAGGCTGGTTAAATCTTGTTCTGTCTGGTCCGGGCTTGGTCGGCCATTTACATATATTATCATTGCACCACACTAGGGGGCTGACCTCCAGTGTGGTAATCAACTTAAAAAAAACTTGTAATTTCTTGCATTGCCTTGCGCTACTGTTGATCCAGTGCATGAATGCTCAGCTTTGGCACATTCAGCAATAAAAGGAGAAATGACATTTGGTGCACAACAATATAAAAGTTATCACAATAGTAACAAGTAAAGTCAACATGTCAATAATATTTTAGGTCTTATATTTGAAACTGAAGAATCATTTCACATGCTTATTCTCGGTGCAGGAAATACTATCTGTTAACACAGGATAAGAATATCCAACTGCCTTTTATTAGCCTGCTACTCCACTCCATGCTTCATTCAAGACATTATATAAACAAATAACAGCGCCATCTTCTGCAGCTGAAGTGTTTAAAAATGACTGCATTTGGCATGTGATCCTGGAGCGCCCTCTGCTGGGGAAGTGACAGGTGTATGTATGTATTTGCTGGAACTGTATCTCCCTCTTAATAATCCCTAAATGGGCAGGCACATATAAATATTTTTGGAAAATTAGTTAATTGCTATTTTCTAATATATCTAGGGTTAAATAATACAATTTTATTTATTAATTTATCAAAATATGACCTTTAGTTTCCAAATTACAGTTTGTATCGCCCAAGATACATTGCTGATTTAAGGTATAGACTTAGACTTAGACACGTTTATTTATCCCACTTGTGGGAAATTAACTTGTCACAGCAGCCGTGTGTACAGAAAAAATATATAAAATATCAATATATACAAAATATAAAATATACAAAAGTGCAAAAATAGGCATGTATCAAAGAAGAAGAAAAAATGTACAGGTTTTAAATACAAAAATCAAAGATATACCAGAAAAAAATCAAAGATATACAGATTATCACTTTCCTCATTAATGAATAATTCATTTGCAAAATTTTAAGATTTAGGCACATTCTCTCTTTTTTTTTAATGTATTCATATTTTTTTAATACATCCCAAAGCTGCTTACAAAGTAGTACATGCACATTTCAAGCCCTTTTTGTGTGTACACAATGGTAATAAATAAAGCCTCTGGTCATTAAAAAAAGTAGCCTGCTGTTATCACATGTGACCTTTTGACCTTATTTGGATCCTCTGAAATTTGCTTCAAGCTTAGATGTTACATTTAGTGACTACAACTGGAGAAAATCAAATATGGCAATGTTTTTGACCATATACTGCAATATTGACATTACAACAATATCGTAGGGCTGACTATTGGTGCTTTGCCAAAATATTTACACAATGAGATTTTAATCAATAATTATCAGTAATGTGGATATAATGACAAAGTGGATAAAAGCAAATAACAGCTAGAACAGTCTGGTAAATTAAAAAGAACCCAAAAACCAACATCACTTAACTGTAATGCAGCCTGTAAAACCAGGAAAAGACAATACTAAACTGAAATATTATGAAATCTAAAATGTCAGCTTGTCTCATATCACAACTGTGTTATACCCTGCTTTATGAGTGACTTGATCTATTATTTAGGAAATTACATGTAACAGGCAGTTAAAAAAATTTATAAGCAAATTCAGATTTTTTTTTAAGCTAGTGAAACATATTTATGATGTTTTTTAAAACTAATTTATAGGGAAAGTTCTTTAATTTTTTTTGAATTTCTTGATATTTTTTATATAGTTTAACTATTTATATCAAGATTACATACAATTACAACATACAGTTACAGTAAAAAAAAAAAAAGCCAAAAAGACACAAATATCAAGGTTAAACACTCAACTAGCAGACATTATAAAATATAAAAAGGTTTGTTTCTTCTGTCTTTTGTTGCTGGTGAAAGAAATCAAACCAATTTTCTCAAGTTTCAAAGAATTAATAGATCCTTTATAGTGCTTTTCGGACAGCTAGCAACCTAAAACCTGGGATTATGGGTGAGACTGATGATTAAATTCCACTCCCAAAATGATTATAACACTACAGCCAGTGTTTGCTCATGCATTGATTACAGTGTTGCCAGCAGAAGCACCTTATCTCGGCACTTGGCCCGCGACCTCGTCCCTGCGACCGAATCACAGCTGTGATGATATACAATTTAACAGCACTCCCTCTCCTGTGATATTGCTTAACTCCCATAGAAGTCAAATGAGTCATCTAATTTCTATGGTAACTACATTTCAAATCATTTTTGTATCCCTTTGACCATATTTTCATTTGAAATTGCACTCTGCACTATGTCAATGGTCTCCATGACAGTATCAAGTTCAAATCCAAAGCCCCAATGCAACTTTTCTGTGAAACTGCAACACCTGGTTTACTCTCTGAGATTTTCACACACAGCTCATACAGGATGGACACTGCCAGCTATTTAAACACTGAAACCACTGAGCATGACAAACAAGGATTGGATTTTTTTTTTTGGGACAGCAGTTATGATAAAGTAAGGATGGACTGATGTAAAGTGTACTCACTGTTTTCTGAAAATGTACACATGCTTAATTATCCACTTCCAGATGTTAGATTTAAACAGAAGTTTTGCCCTGACAGATGATAGCCATCTATCCGAGTTTGGGCTCAGAACTGAACCATACTGCTGAGGACCTGCTCAACATGTTCTTACCTTTGGGATGTGTCGTTAGTGTTCAGGTAGGCTGTTTCACAAACTCGCCTCGAAAAATACAAATTTCACCTTAAAATGTCTTCACCGTTTTCAATAGCAATAATACTTTTTTCTCTCATAACTTAGAAAATGGTGAAAGATGGACTTGCACGTGGCAGGGTGACTTTCTAAAGTTTATGAAGCTGCCAAGGCCATTATGAAACTGAGATGCAAAGGATACTTTGAGAGGCCAGAATACCACATGGAGGACAGAGAGGTCCACAAGAATGAAAAACTAAAAAGTCCCAGCGACCAAACTCCATCTCCTACAGGACACGTTTGGTGACATGACACCACAGAGACTCCCTGGTCTGCTGGACACACCAGCGTACAGCCAGGTAATGAGCCATTTGAACCATGGATTTAAATCTGATCTTTCATTATTATTATTATTATTATTATTATTATTTCCCTGCTTTATGGTGGATTTTAGGTGCCCAGACTTATTTAAGTAAAACTGGGTTTCATTTTTTAGGGAGTGTGTCTTTGTATTTGTAACTTGCCCGAAAATGCCTATAAAATGCAAGGTGCTCAGGCTCCTCCCTTCATGCACGACCATTGTGAAGGTACTAACTGTCAAAGATTCTCTATGTGACTCTCAGAAAATCCTTGTTTTTAGTTGCACATCTTTCCCCCCCTTTCCCATCACATGAGCTCTGGCTGTTCAGGATTCTTGTAACTTTAATACATCTGGTGAACCGGCCTATGTGTCCACCAGTTCACACAAAGTCAGGTCTGACACGTGAAACATACACTATCCATTTTGTCCAGTTTTCAATAAAGGTATCCATCTCGGTTCTTAAATTCAAATAATTTTTTTTCATTACATAAATGCTGTATATTAAATCGATCCATTCGTCAACACTGACTTTTTTTTTTTAGCCATTTCGTGATACCAATAATATTCTTACAGGTATTTTTCTTCTTTTGAGTTAACTTTAATAATATCTAAACAGGGGACCAAATTTGTCAGCTATGCATTCCTAAGGACTTCCTCGCCTTACGCAGACGCCGGAAAAGTTCCTCCCTGTTTACTTGCGTGTATGCCGCACACTGACTATGCACAACAGTGTTCCTCCTGTGAGTTTCCACTCACCTCATAGACTTAACATTGTGAGGACATCACCGATTATTAAATCACTTTTCTCAGCTCCGGAAAAATGTTACAAATATAAAACCATCATGGCTCAAAAATTCTTAGTAGAAATAGTCATAATTGACCTTTTTTGCAGTTGGATATGTCCTGTCAACAGTTTTACAGACTCTCTCTTTTACAGTGGGGGTCTATGGGGAAATTGCTTCTTTTTGGCTTCAATATAGCAAGTGTCCACTGGGAAAATTTTGCGGCAAGGGTGAGCAGATTTCCTGGGTACAACAAAGGATTAGGCCATGTTTAAGAAAAAAAAACGTTTGATTTTGAGAATAAAGTCATAATATTACGAGAATAATGTCTTAATTTTGAGAATAAACTCATAATATTGCAAGAAAAAAGTCCTAGTTTTGTGAGAATAAAGTCATAATGTTACAAGAATTAAGTTGTAATTTTATGAGCAAAAAAGTTGTAATTTTACAATTTGTAAAGTTCTTTACGATATATGTAAAAAGTTACATACTGTACCTTTAAAATCAAGTGAGAAATGACATTGTCTCCATGTAGAGTCACAACAACAGCACGTTCTCTAGGGAGTGAGCATAAGGAACGGTGTAACAACTAAATACCTCTAGTAAACGTGATTTTTATATTTTCACTTGAATCAAAGCATTGTACACTCATGTATGCTTTTCTTTGAGACTTTTAACAGTTTGATAATATCACCTTTAAGTCTGACATGCTGTTTATCGCTGCAGATGCTGCACACTGTGTTCTTTCACCTTATTTGACCTTACAGGTGGAGAACAAAGGAGCCCTTGTGAAGCTTCCCTACATCTCCAGTGCCTTGTGGCTAATGGATTTTTCAAATGGCCTTTACACTGGCTCCAAACGCCTCAACGTTTCCTTTATTCACGAAAGACACAGGACGCCCCCTGGAAAGAGGACAGCGAGGAGAAAACACCATCAGAGGCACTAAGGTCTGCTCTGTCTCTGAGTCTGCTACAGCCAGAGCTCTAGAGCAACAACACAATAACAATATATGTAATATTAAAAATGATCTGTATCTCTGCAGTTGGACAATACTGCAAAACTGACTAAATGCTTAAATGTCAGATGCTGACATCATGTAACAAGGTTTGGAGAATTCTATAACAAACAGACTCACTAGGTGCTGCAAAGAGTAAAATTTGTGGCAGCATTCAGTAAAAGATCATTGAACTTAGAGAGATAACTGCAATCCATCACTCAAATCATGACAGAGGTGAGTACATTCAGATTTTTTTTGTATTTGCAAACAGGAAAGAACACAGGCCTACCATAGTTGCTGGATGATCAGAGTCTTCGTAAAATCAAAATGGCCAAAAAATACTTCAAATTGCTATGGTATGCAATAAAATCTAATGTTAATAGACATACCATTGATATTCAGTTTCTATGTGACCAGGACTTGTATGCAACACATGCAGATGAATGCAATATGCAAAAAGCTTTTTGTGCATATATTTATACAGTATGACTTTATGGTTTTGGTCATGAGTTAGTGTGACATCTCGATTTGCAATCATATACAAGGTCAGTGTGATAAACAATTTATGTGTCATGGTTACCATGTTATAAAGTTATGCTAGACATTTTTGTATCAGAAAATATTGTCAGTATAGTTGCTAGGAAAAGTGGGATTAGTAAAGTTTGATAAAGTCAGTATTTAATATACAACGCACATAGGATTATTATCCCTACTTAACCCTGTAGGGATAATAAAGAAACATTACTTCCACATCTTAATCTCCAAGAATTTTTAAATAATGGACTCTTGCCATAGCCATCAAAATCCCTACTTGTATTTCTTGTAATGGTTGTTTTGTTTTGTTTTGATTGATGTTTTTGCAACACTTTTTTGTTAATTGTAATTTTTTTCTCATTTATTTATTTTTTCATATGAAGAGTTTCTAGTGAACAAATGCCAGTTCCTTGAGTTGTAGCGATATGCTGCACATCTACACATCACCCACTAGATGGACCTTTGGTCACTTTGAAGTAAGCTTCACATCATATGACAGCCAAGATGCATGGACTTAAATTGCTTTGCACTCATACATACAGGTAGTTTTTACAGCTGCAACAGCGAGGCTGGTATATTTTTACTTAGTGAGTCTGTGTGTGTCATCAGGTGAAGTTCTGGAGAGACCTATTTCAAAGGAAGTACTACAGAAATCAGTTTGAGTATTTTTCCAGGTTTTTATTGTTTGTTTGTCTGTCTGTCAGTGGCCAGATTTTGTTGCAACTATAGCATCCCAACTTTGTGAGATGCAGTCACGAAACGCTAGAGGTTTGTTGTTGAGATCAAAATAAAGGCCAGGTTCAAAGATGGGTTTAGTCTGAGCAAGGGTGCCAATTTATGCCTGTTTCATATTATGTATTAAACATAATCAGAACGGGAAATCGTTACTCACTTTCTAAAGATTTCTTAAAACTATCCCACATACTTGTATTACTTTTTATAAATATATATAATGCTTTCATTGTTGATAGCCACAAAGCAGCTCTGGAGGCAGAAATAAACTCACCAGCTGCATTTATCCGCACTTGGCCCATAACCCCTGGGCACGTTCACACCAAGTGCGTGTGTAGTGGTTCAGTTGAACTCTGGAGTGTTTACCCATTTGGCACAGTTCATCTGGTCAGGTGAGAACATTTGAAATAGTGTGGCAACAAATAACAAACACAGTAAGACAGCAGAAAATGTGATTTTCAGCTCTCCTCCCAGAGAACTGTGTTCACGCTCATTATCGAGGTGGAAACAAATGGAAGTTACAAGAAACAAAACACCAGCGTTTGTGTTGTTATGCGTTTGTCTCACATTTTACCAGACTGATAATTTGTTAATTTACAATCCATTTGTCATAGCTGTGCTGACTACCTTACAGTCCTTCTCATGTTCCTCTCATGTTATACCTATGTTGTTTAACCTTCTAAACACATGTCACTCTCACTTATTTATCTTCATAATGCTGACTGAACGCCTTTTGGTCCCTGTCCAGGTGACTGATGTGGCTTCTTGAAGCCTGATATTATGTTTCAGATACTTACAAACTAACCCATGTGGAAAATTGTTTATCCACCCACTTAAAGGGACACTTCATCAATTTCACAATGCACATGAAACATTTTTTTAAGGAGTCTGAATCAAACTAGTGTTTTTTTTAGTCCAGAGTATCAATCAAGTTTCTAAAACACTAAATTCCTACATTTCCCAGAATGCAGCCCTATTGCATGTTTCAATAGACTTCTGAAAGGTTTCTCCAGAGCCACAAAAGACATAATACAGCTGTTTTTACTGTCTGCATATTATACTGTGATACGCAGACTTTACTTAATGTGATTTTAGATTTTAACTCAGGGTCCCTGTAGAAGATAGGCTCTCAAGTTCAGGTGTACTGCACACCCAGGCCCCCCGAATGTGCGACGTACTTTAAAGCCAAATTGACATAGTGGCCAAACCATGTAACTACAACTCCCTGGTCTGTCACTTGATGCCATTGGGCCCAAAAATACATTTTCCCATAGACTTATGTAGGAATCATTGGATATATTTTTTTACGCATCACAACTCTGGGGAAATTACTTCCACTGAAGGTAGATAAAAGACGCAAAATTAAATCATTTTATTCCCATTGAAGTTAGCAGAGGGCTAAACCAGAAGTTAGCTACTCAGCTAGTTTGTGTGCTTGTTCATTGTTTGGTTCCCAACAATGTGGAAGATCAGGGTCATTTTTTTAAACCCTGGAAGTCAAACCTTTTTAGCTTTATACACCACAGAGCAACTTTTAGAGATATGAACAGAACCCCACCTCCAACGCTGTATCCTATTGTCTTTAGAGATCCATAGTATCACCTACAGTCCCCTGTCTTTTCAGATTAAAAAGCCATTTAGTAGTGATTATAGTATTAACAAACAAATTTGCAAGTAATTACATTACCACTAGCTGATGTCCACATAGAGAACTTAAAACCCTTGGGTCCCCTAAGGGTCTGGGACCCCAGGGAAGTTGCCCACTTTGCTCAGTTTATAGTCAAGTCTTGACAGAAATGGATTAATCCCCCATTTTAATAGGTTCAGGTTATGATGTTTATGGACAAAGAGAGAGTTTGCATAAACTAGTAATTGGAATCAACCAATTCTAAAAATAACATGTAATCAATCACACTGCCTTATAACTATATCACAACCTCTCACCACGTCTGTTTCCACATCTGCCTGTCTGCCATCTGCTCTGCAGCTACTGCAATAATAGCTTGCAGCTGCAAAGGAAGGAGGGGTTGGGGGGGTGGAAGTAAAAACCCAGAGGGGCCAGAGGTAAAGGGAGGGCAGGCGGGCGGACGGGGAGGGAGGGAGGAGAGAGGGAGGGAGAAGGAGGAAGGAGGGGGCGGTGAAAGCAGAGCTGTGATGCAGACAGCGAATCACATGAGCAGGGATCTGTTTACAAACTGAGGTCTGTAGAGGAGAAGTGGAGAAGAGAGACAAGGAAGGGGAGAGGAGGAGAGTGAATGTGAGAAGAAAACACAGGAGAAGAGAGGAGAGCTTGGATCTGAATTGACATTAGCTGCATTGTCTTCCTGTGTTATTTACCTCGCTGCGTCTTTGTTCAGAGCAGGAAGGCAGGGGAAGAGATGAGACGCTGCTTTCCGCAGAAACACTGAGGCTGCCTGCCTGTCTCTCTGCCTGCCTGGTTGGCTGGCTGTGCTACCGGGAAACCCATCAATGTCCTTCCCTTTGTCTCTCCATAATTGGCCACGGCAGGTTTCAACATCCAGGGAGGAGAAAAGCGACGTGGAAAGCTAAAAAGAGAGAACAGAGGAGAAAGAAGAAAGGAAGGAAAAAGAGAAAAGATGATGAAGGGAGGGGGAGCCTCGTGACAATGTTTTGAAGGGGAGACAAAACAAAAAAGCAGGGATCGCACACGGCCAGAGGTACATAACCAGTGTACTGGATGATATTTGGAGTAAATATCCTAATACCGTCAAGGACATTGATGTCTTTTTATCCACAAAGCTCATACCTTCATCTACAAGACTGTTGTCTTTGTCTTTAAGTGGCAAATCATCACTGCAGACTGAGGTTCAAATGAGCAGCTTGTTATTTGGGTAATGTCTTCTTGAGAAACTGGGAGTCTCTAATCAGATCTGCATACTCCCGACCACAAGGATTTGACTCACTGCACATCCACTCTACTGTAAGCTTAAACTGGTCTCAATCTAAAAAGTAGTGGACGTGGACGGAAACCAGACTTTGTGATATCAGAGAAGTCACAACCCCAAAGATTTTCTGGGTTTGCCGGCCTCACATTTGCACATTTGATGCTTCCAATCCAATGGTGTACCGGTAAGTGTCCTGGAGCCAGCTGAGCCATATTTTTGCAAGTTCAAACTAAGCCTTGAGATAATGTAAGTATTTACTAAGTGGAAATTTACATAAGTTAAACAGAGTTTCACTACACAAACTAGTTCTTTTTCCTATGTGCATTGTCCTCTGACAGGTTTTGCTGTTGATTTACGCCATCAAGGTTCTGCCTCTGCATCCTGAGACATGTCTTTGTGCTCATTGCCTGATCAGGTGGTAGCACACGTGCCATTAAAACACCGGCGCACCTGTCGCTGGGCTCTCTTTTTCACTTGAGTGCAAACACAGCGCTCAGTGAAACCTTTGCCGACCTCAGGTGTTGCTGAGATGTATCTCTAAGCAGGTCCTGAAGTTTCTCGTTGTTTTTCCAGCCTGCTCACTCCCTACACCTTTCCCGAAGCTGCGGACAGAGGCAGTTGAGCTAACTAGCCATGATACAAGTACCAGGAAAGAGATGGCCAGCACGTCTGTGAGGAAGTTTCTGTCTTTCTGCTGCCTTTTTGACAACATAGGCTATGGGACACGAACTTGTGAATTCTAAGATAGCGAAGGAATGGCTCTCCTTACGCTGCCTTACTCTGCCTCTATTTGGCCAACCCTGACATTCTTACCCTAACCTTAACCAATTCCACTCCTCTCGCCTAAATCTAACCAAACCAACCAACAGAGGTAATGAGTACTTGCCACTAATAGGGAGAGTAGAGTGGGTCATTCCTTTTGCTACCCTAGGATTCACAAATTTGTCTACCACTTCCACTAACTGCCAGGGTACCTCTGGCTACCTTACCAGTTGGCCAGTTTTGGTTACACCACGACTTGTTAGCATTTTCTCCTTTGACTCAGCACTTGCTAAAAGGCTACTTCCCTCACTGGCTCACCATTCACTCCTGGCTTTGATGCAACATTGTGTCCAGAGGAGAGGCTTTTTGTTGCTGTTGCCCAGATGGCAAAGCCAACTTCTGATAACTGTTAAGCTAGTGCTGTGTAGGCTGCCCTACAGCAGTCAAGGAAATCTATCTTCAGACTACACCGGCCCCATTTCCTCAGACTGTCCCCCAACCAAGCGCAATGTGTACAGCTCATATCAGCCTCGGACCCTTCCACTAGACTGGTCGACTTTGAGGGAACAAGAGTGGCAGTACTACACTGAAGCACAGATTGTTTTTCAGTTGTAATATATGTGCTGATGAGAAGCACCCTGCCTGGGATGGTGGGATGGGATGCTTGTGGTCTCCCCTCCCCACATGCCTCATTTCCCCAGTGTAAAGGAACCTAAGAACTTCCACATTGCTACAGTGATGCACATGCTGTTTCAGAAGCATGTCATGTCATGTTGGTTAGATGCATCCCACCAGAGGAGGGGGTTGGAGCTGCCTTGCCTCTTTCCATGTCCTCTCTCTGTCCTCACATTGCTGGGTGATAGCTCATGTCCCCCATGATGGAGTTTATCACCAACATGTAGAATTTGCCATTCCGACAAGGAAACGGCACAAGGAAATTTTTCTGCCTATTCTCCCATTATAATCATCCACCTTCAGTTGTGCCCCAACTATGCCATGCACACAAGAGTGCACAACCAGACCCAGACACAGGTCATTGATGACAACTTTGCACCAGTTACTTTTTTTTTAGTTTAAAAGGGAGCCAAGCAACTGTTGTTGTTTAATAGGGCATGCATGCTACCACCTGGTTGGGCGGTGTGTGTAAAAATTTGTTTCGGGGTTCAGGGGTGATGCCTTGATGGGATAAACCGATAGTGAAGGCTGTTAGCCGGCTATACACTCATAGAGCTTGAGTTACATCTAGGTTATTATTATTTGTTTTATAGAGATTACTAAATGTTTACATCCAGTAACTGCCAGGTGTAACTGTCAACTAACTGACAACGCTAACATGAGCCTGTTAACATATAATAAAGATGTATGCTGGGAATATTTTGAATTGCATGCTTCCTTGCAAGCAATTTACATATTACTAAAGTCTTAAGTCTTGATTTAGTAAATCATTAGTTTGAAACTAGCGAGAAGTTAAGAGTTTAGGCATGACTCTCCACACAAATTTACCACAGGATTTATAAACAGCTGCTCCAACCCAATCCTAATGTGAAATGTTATGCATGAAGTTATGACATGACCAAAAAGAACCACACTTTATGTGTGACTTCATGACGTTAAACATATTTTAAAGAACAACTGAGATCTCTAGAGTAAGATTCTGTATAATCAGGTTCTATTATTTTCCAGTCAAAACATTCAAACCAAAGCTACTGTTCCTGTTTGACAGTGTTCAGGTACAGATCTATCCAGACTGCATGCATTTGCACAGCGGCCTACCTTTTAGTGCTCCACTATCAATGATTTACTAACATTGTGCTAAGATTACAGCTGCTTCCTCCTTGTCCCAAACTTCATGTCAAACCCCTCCTCCCCTTAAACGCCCCCACTGTACAAGCCAAGACTGCACCGTCCTGCCTTGACCCCCCTCCTGCCTGACTTTTGAACCAGGAGGTCACCACCATAGCATAAGTTGTGCCATTTGACTTTAAGAAATAGTTTACCACTGCAGTTTAAGGTTGATGTTTATCGTGTGGAATGAAAATAGCCTTGTTAAAGCCCCTCAGGCAGAAAACACCTCTTTCTCCCTGAGCCCAGAGAGTAACACATCTCAGGCCAAGACGCAGACCAAAAAGTGGAACACATTCCTGTGTGACGTAAGGATGGTTGTAAAAGTTCACATGAAAGTGCTTTGCAATGTTGGAGAGGTGCTTATGCTGTGGGGTCTATGAACTTTGTCAATATGTGTAAGGTTTTTGTCCTGATTTAGCCTCTGAGCATTATACGGTGCACCTATAAGATTTCTGTCCTGGTATAGCCCCTGAACATTATATAGGATAGTAGAAGCAAACAACTCAATACACTCTATTCCTCTATAGCTACACTCAGTTTGATCTTGCTTTATATGAATTTATGCCATAAAAATTTTACATTACATTCATGTAATTAATTTGGCAGACAGTTTTGTCCACTTACAATAAGTGCATTCAAACAACATAGGAGTAAGAGCTAGATACAATCAAAATACGGCGTGTATCCTTTTAAACATCGACTAAAAGCGTATACAACTACTCATTTTTATAACTTATAACCTAACCCACTGACTATACAAGCAAAAATGTGTTAAATCCAATTATAATATAAATGTAACTAGGTGTCTGAACAGCTGTTATTACACACTGCCTTTTTTAAACTTTCCACCCAACTTCAAAGACTTTTAGCAGCTCATGAGTGCCTACAGTGTAGGCAGTATTACATTGCAGTTTGAAACACGAGGCTTACGCGCAGTGTGGTGCCTGAGCGCCAAGTCTTACAAGTTACACAGTTACCGCATCAAAGCCATAGAAGGGGGACACAGACGGGGTGATGGGTTTGTATTGAAGACATGCGTGGACCAAACTGACACTGGAAAGTCTCTGAGCTGAGTGGGAGAATATCCCAACAAGTGGACACAAAGATGACAGACGGATACAGTGAAGGGCCACTCTGTAATGACCTACCCCACTAAGAGTGAAAGCGTTTACTGCAAGAAGATACACACAAGTACTTGTTTCACTCTCTGTCTAGAGACTATTACATCATTCCCTTGCACCTCAGACATATCCATCAGAGCTAAACCTTAACCTAGTTTAACCTTAGACATTAAGTTGAAAGGCTAAAATAAAGTGTCACGGTTGTAGGTGACCAGCTTTTCGGCATGGCCCCACAGTGTCAACGGGCTTTTAGGTTTGGGTGTGTTAGGAACCTAAGATAGAAATAAATAATTCAATAAAGAAATTAAACATTTTAGCTCAGCCGCACTACTACACATTTCTCAAACCATTTATGCTAAAGCTATTCAGAGTGATGCAGAATGTGGCAAAGTCTTGTAGTGATTTTAATTGGATTCACAGTCTTTAAATGCCATGTGTAAAACTTTTTCTTTATGGACTTGGTGTGGAAAGTCATACAGTTTTTCCTTGTCATTTCTGCTGAGCCTCTAAATGCCACATGATGAAGGCTACATTCCTGACATGTGAAATAACTGGCTGTAGCTTTGTTAACTGTAGCTGTTCATATTTTAAAAAATGACTTTTTTCACATATTTACAAAGTGCATTGAAAACATGAATGTGTATTTGCATTATTAGTAACATTAGGCTTTGTTCATGAGTGCATTGTTCTTTGTGTAAAGACAAACGAGCTGGTTTAGACTTGCATACAGGTCAGCCTCTCATGAAAATATATGTTGATATGACGGATATGATGCAGTTTGATATATAGTTGTATTCATTGTCAAAGTTTCACAGTGTATAGGAGGGTTGCTTCCACACGAGTATGCATTATTTGTACTCGTATAAATATGTATTCAGTGAATGCCCTTTTCTAAATACAATTTTAGAGGCTGACAGGGATACAAATCTGAGCAAATATTGCATTTTCTCATTGTGAAAATCATCTGTGATTGCTGAAATACTGTGTTGGTGTAACCCTAATACACAAGTACTTTTTTTCTTTCTGATAGCTAAACCTTGTTTTAGCTGTATTTATATTTCTTATGCTCCGGTTTCTTTTGTGTGTAACCTTTTTTATTTTCATGTGTCCTATTCTCTCAGGGTGTCAGTGTGACCCTGACTTACAGAACATTGACCCCTACTGCAACATGCCGTCTGAAGAGCTCTTCCACCTGCCGCTCAATGTCTATATCATCATCCTGGGCATCGGCCTCTTCATCCTCATGCTCACCCTCATCTTCTGCTGCTACCTCTTCAGGTACAAGACAACAGACAAGGCCATTTTTAATCTCACTCTGCTGTCGAGTGATGATGTCCACAGCCACACTTTGTGCATGTGCGTGGTGTTCTTCTACAGTGTGTCATTACAAAGTTGCACCACCTACCACTGGCCTGGCATGCTTACTACAACGCTTTCGGTTATTTTTGCAGATCCGTGTACACGGTTTGTTCTCACAATGTTATCACATGAATGTGAATATTCTAAAATCGCAAGGGAAAGACTTTTTTGATTTTAGTATGGACGTTCTTGTCCAAATGTGTCCCTAGATGTAACAAGTGAAAATTAGCTAACTTCAGCGTTTGTTGTGTCATAGTTTTAGAACGATTAAGCGAGTTGGATAACCGTCAGGTAAAATACTGGATGGCTCAAAGGGATGATTTTTTTTTTTTCTTGCCAACTATCATGCTTTTACCAAATAATGAACACATTTTTGGGCATGCTGTTTTTTTCAATTGGCTTGAAAAATACTGCTGTAATGAGAGAGAGAAAAAAAAAACGAGGTACGGGCAGAGCCCCGAATGTTTATGTATATGTTAGCATGCTCCTAAAAATCATCCATCTTTCAGTCAGATTTATCCACTTCTAACTGGAGACATCTTTCTAGTCTCAGTTATATGTACAGTGAAATCTACTTATAAGGGAAAATTCCTCCATTGGATCAACCTGTAACCTTCAGTGCACACCAGAAGATCCAATCAAGTCTTTTTATCTACTTGTTTGTTGTTTCCACTTCTCTCAACTACTTTTGCAGTAGTAAGTGATATTCTGTTCTTTCAACAACCTTGAGAGAGCATACCTGAGCTTCTTGCATACAATAGCTGTTGTTTAAAAGTAAGTGATCTATACTCACTGCAGACAGAGATTTAATATTTCAATGAACTCAGCTGATTCATTCAATCTGTCACTGCAGGGACCTCTCATTGTATTACACAGTGTAGTCTGTTGCTTTGCATATGACAACGTGTGACGTTAACACTGCTTTAGGCAATTACATACAGGTTGGGATTGGGTCCGTGAACTACCGTAAGCTTCCAGGGTTTCTGGAAAAACCTGTTCAGATGTGTACCTTAGCTAAAGAGATTGTGCTTTGTTGATTTATTTGGCTGCAAGACGGATGTCTGGAAATACCTATGATAGACTGAGAAATTTTTTAAAGTTGGTATATGTATTTTGCAATTGCAAACACATACTAAGAAGCCAATTAAGTTTCCTCAAAAGCTTGTAAAATCTCAATTATGACTAAAAGACTGACCTGAAAATAATGAAAACCTTTTTATGCTTTCATCAATTCATTATCAACATAACAAAGCAAAACTTTCCAGTGAAAATTCTTATGCGAGGACATGCTCTTGAAGTGTTGCAGAGCTGCTCATGGTGAGCTTAGATGTACAGGCTGTTACTTGAATTTGGCATTGTGTGAATTCCTGGGCTGCTTGATGCAGTAGCTCAGCTGATTCATGCAGCATGACAAGACATGTCCTGAAGAAAACAGGCAGATATGGAACACCAGGCACATAATAGGAATTTTTATGACTCTAAATTACAGCGTGATAAGTTTGTTTCTTTGTGCTTCACAGACTCAAGCGACAAGGTGCAAGAGAACAGTATGGTTACAATGAGGTAATGTCTCAATACTATGTCCAGTTTGACTCAAATCAGAGTCAAATTGTAATTCCCACAATATTCATGTGCTTTTTTGTCTGCATTTTCTCAACAGGTTGTTTTAAAAGGAGCGGGGAAGAAACTGAGCCTTCTTGGTGTAAGTTGAATACAGAGCGAATGAAATGAGAATGTTAAACTTCTAATGAGACAAAATGAATGTGGAAAACATACTGTAGCAAAGTGTTGAAAACATAGTAAAATATAGTTACGGTGGGAATTTTTAGCATCAAATTTAATGCTGTGATGAGCTTCAGTAAATCTGTAATTTGCTGAAAAAAACTCACTTTTCATCATTACTGTTGGCAAAGTTGTCCAATTACAGTGTAAAAATATTGCACATGTAATCAGCGTCTGAGTCATTGGCGTCAAAATTTCTCTGAAGTTCAGAGGAAAACCACACAACCACACATAATATATTGCTTGGTATGATATTCCTTTGAAGTTACTGTCCTTAATTTGGGCTATTTTAAAAGATGGTTTTGTATGCTTAGCTAAACTCAGCAGTTAGCTACTCCCTGATTCACTGTTGCAGTCGTGTGACAGTTCTGACGTCCCAGTTCTGCACTACATCGTATTTGTGTCCCGGTTTATAAAAAGTGAGAAAATTGACTAAAATGAGTTGCAAAGTTAGAGTATTTTCAGAAAGTGAAGTGGTGTTGACATTCAAACAAAAGAAATCCGAGCTAACAGCTAGCAGCTAAATGTAAATAGTGGAAGCTTTAATACAAAAAAAAAAATTAAAAAAACTCAACATGACATTTCGAGCATTAATGTCGAAACAAACCATTATTTACCATTTAAACCTCCTATTATGTTCAACAGCCATAATGTCCCTGGATCAAATTGACTCGGTGTGTGCTTAACCATCTGAAAGTACTAGAGACTTTCTCATAAACATTATCTTTAACTCAATCAATATCAGTTTCATTAACTTTTTTCACCTCTTAGAGATCACGGTTTACTGATAGAAATTCACTCAATTTTCAAACTGTCTTTTCTGTAAACTAGTAAACAAATACACATTCACCACATTTGTTTCCACACGTTCTTTTTTTCAACATTTTTGTGATAGGTTTTTGTTACAGGCCATGTTGATTAATTCAAACAACATATCTCTATTGTAAGGTGTCAAATTGACCCTTTAAATTCAAATTTATTATAAATTATATCTTAAAAATACATGTTTCAAAAGGAAACTTGAAAAAGAAGGAGAAACTTTGTGTGTGTGTGTGTGTGTGTGTGTGTGTGTGTGTGTGGTTTCATGCTCCCAAAATTATTTAAAATATTTTTCCTGTATTTTTAAACAGGAGCGTTCAAGATATACATTTTCTAGCATTGCCAGGATCTTAAAAATGGTTAAGCTTGAATATTTCTTGTAAAATTTCTTGTCAAATGCAAAAACAGAATAACAGAATAGAATAAAACAAGCTTGGTAGTGCATACTGTACAGTATTAGCTTGAATAAAGGGATACAGCAGTGATCAAATTACAGCTCTGCAATCATGGAAAGTTTTCTTGCTGATTATTTAGAAAAACCACAATCATGCAGTAGTAGCTGCTGTATGGATGCATTGTCGTTCTGACCTTGCAATTACTGTATCCTGAGGAGTTATGAAGTGCCCGTATCAGGTTATAATGTATTACCTGAAAACAGCTCAGGTGTTGGTTTTCAAAACCTGTTATCTCTCCTTTTCAGCAAACATGCGCGGTGTGTTTAGAGGAGTTTCGCAGCAGGGACGAGCTCGGAGTGTGCCCATGTTCCCATGCTTTTCACAAGAAGTAAGTTCTACAACCCTGCTTGGTGCTCTTCAGACGCTGATGTGACTGAACAGCTGGCTCCACATTTGTGAACATGCAAACTGTATTTCAAAGTTACAAATGAAAAAAACATAGGCTTGATAAATTTGTTTGCCACAAATTGGTAATCATGCAGCTAATTTTACTGACTCGTACTTTATGTTTTAGACTGTAGATGCAAACAACTGTCAATTGAAAGCATGTGGAAGAGCATTTTTTAAACAGCTGTTGTGTCTGCAAGTCCATCATCAGCGGCTCCGTGGCCTCTGTTTTATTATTACTCTAGCACTGTTTTCTCCAGTGTCAGTTCAGGAGCGGCTCCAGCCCCCCGTGACCCTGAATAGATTAAATAGTTGCCGATAACTGATGGATAGCCTTGATTTCTTCACATCTTTGCAAAGACTTTTTGATGTGCAAAGATCCAGACTAACCTGTTTGAGGGAATGACTCATAAATTCCACTTCATGATGGATTTCTGCCTTAAGCTTAACAGCTGAAGCAGAGTTCCATTTAAATTCAGAAAAAAGGCATTTTGAAACTTTTTCAGGGTGGCCTGCAGACAAATACAAGCAACTTCCTGATAACGTATTAATTTGTTTAATGTTATTTGACAGGGACAAATACAGCCTACAGAAAGAATTGCACAACAATTATGCAATGAAATGTATCAGAGCAGCTATTGCTTATTTCTAATTCCTGTGCGTACATCTCTGCATGTTTGAGCATGAGCATAACTGAGCAACTAGACCTGTTTCTGCCCTGCAGTGGAGGTGTGACACAGTCTTTGAGACCGGTTTGCTTGTCTTTCTGACTGACATTTCTGTGCCTGTATCACCGGTATCTTTGAACTTTGTACATATCTTGTATGTCTGCCTGTTCAGTCTTGTTTGAAAGTTGTTTGAACTTCCTTCCCTTCTTGTGATTCCTAAAGTGCCGACCTAGATCCACCTGTGTAACTTTCCATACTTTTTCCTCCTTTAAAACGACAAGACAAGGTCATGTGTCTGTCATCTATCTGCTTTTCTCAGATGTCTGCTAAAATGGTTAGAGATCCGCAGTGTGTGCCCCATGTGCAACAAGCCCATTTGCCGCCTCCAGCCTGACCCCCCACAAGCACCTGAGCGGCCACAGAGTCTCCTGGAGGTCTGAGAGGGGGGAACATATGTCCTGCAACACCTCACGCACTCCAGTCGGTTGGCACTTCTCACTAAAGAGCCAGTTTCACCATCCAACAGATTGGAGTTTTAGTAATGCAAGCATTTTCTAAGCAGAGCCACTCTGGAAGTAAAAATTATATAATTTTCTGAGTTTACATGCGGAGCCAAAGAGCCTACCTGGTGAACTATGTTGGAGGAGATTATAACACTTAGATGTGGTAAAGGTAATGGCCCATCACTAATTCTTGATATGACATTCGTGATAGCAGATAAAGGCTAACCATCAAGCCTAGATAATGCAATTTTCAGCACATAGCCAGATGCTTAAGCAAAGTGCCTTAAAGCTGCACATCCTCTTAACAAGACTACACCCGTCAGCATTGCCACACAACGATGAGGTATCATATGTGTCAAAATCACAGTTTACTCATGATAGGTGACCAATGTAGAAAAAAGTGAACAATTGGTCAACAGCTCTAAATTATCTGGCTTCACTTAGTTGCCAAGCTAACAGTGAGACATAAATCTTAAACTCTGGCCCTCAGAAATCTCCTTCTTTATTTCATGGACATCACAAATGTCTCTTTTGATAGAAAGAAAGGTATCCTTTAAAATGGGCTTCAGTTTAATCAGTTACTTGTCCTGCTGGAAACCTGAGGTTAGTTTCATCCACTGCAGTGCAGTAGTTTTTAATGGGGTGGCCAGATTGCGGCCCTGAAAATCTTGGGGTGGCACACTAAAAACAAAAGCCCTAACTGTATTTCAGGAATCCAATTATGCTTTGCAAGTAAATAGACAAGTCGAAATCTGTCAATATGAGAGTTAAGGCATCACATACTGATATACTTTGGTTTCTCATGATTAATATTGCCAATTATCTGATGTGCATAATTCCTACTGTTAAACTTTTTAAACTTTTTGAGTTCCACAACAATCCTGTTTCAATGTGTTATGTATCTATTGGCCTACATGTTAGGCGATTCATTCCTCAAATAAGCTGGTTGTCCTTTGTGCATTAAAAAGACAAATATACAGCTTTAATATGAGCTCAAATTTAATTTCAGCTTATTGATTATAAGGAACAAGCATTTCCTGGGAACAAGTCTTCTCAAGTTTCGGGGAGACTAAATGTGACATCGAAACAACAGCGTCATCAACATTATGGCGTCATCACCAAAAACAAAACTGGTGAAAGTACCAGCTAGTTGGGAAAAGTTAAAAGGGTCAGAAGACTTTCATGAGTCTTCTACGTCTGTGTTTTCCAGACAGTTGTGTCTGTCCCCCAGCATGTTAGGATGTTGCTTTGGAGTTCCTGCTGTTATGATTTCTGCCCCAGAGCAGCTCTGCCTCTGAGATATGTTTGTATGACAAACTCCAGTCTGCCCATTCTCACTTTGCCCAAAAAAATGACACGTAGCGCCACATGAATATAACGTGTCTTGGTCTTTCACCACAACTTAAGAGGCCTGGAGCTTGTACTGAAGACGATTGAACAACCAGACACCAGCTTTGAAGATATCAAAACCTCCTTTGGCTCATCGATGCCCAAAATTTGATGGCAAATGCAAAGACTGTAATAAAAGGAGATATGGAAAAGAGGACAATTATGAACCAAATAGAATCACAGCTCTACGAATTTTGGCTGTCATCTTTTATTGTCTCACAGACAGTCGGCTCTGTATGTTGCCAAGCTGAGTGACGGACAATAGTGAGGCCCTAAATGGTGAGACAGATGTGATCTGATAGAAGAGGTGCTGTCACATGTCTGTTGAGCTACGACAAAGTGAGTGACTGAACCAGTAAATTAACACATAAAGTATGTATGTGGGTTTTAAGTTATTTTTAAGGAACTGTTTTGTATCAGCTATTAGTCATAACTGGCTTTCAGTAAAAGGTATTGTGTGTCAGTGATGCTTTAACACTTTTGACTGTCATTTGTCAAACAGCTGGATGTCATTGTTGCCAGTGGGACAGATGAAATGTTATGTCTAAGAACTGCTCTGTACTGTAGTGATATAAATAGACACACTGCACTGATATGAAGAGCCTGTCTGAGCTGGTTTCTTGTCTGAGTGAGGTGCACCATAAACATAACTCTCTGTATGTACCATGTAATATATTATTATGAGTACTGTGTAAATTGTAAATGCTTTAACATTTTCTGACTTTAGGAGAAAAAAAATATAACCGGTGTTTTGATATGGTCATTTGGATCCAAGTCTCTTTTTTTTTCTACTTTTCCTACATGTTGACAAGTTAACAGTATATTCGTATGTTGTCGTGGTAATATATGAAAAAACTACTGTTCTGCTTTTGCCCTATCATTGTTTGAGGAGGTTTTGGTTGAACTTTGTGTGTACATAATGGAAGGATTTCCGCCAAAAAGGTTCCACCTCTGATATATAAATATCTATGAAAAATGGTCTTCGCACATTAATTGTTAGTCGCCTTAGCTCACTCTGACAAACAATAACTGCGCTGCCTGAACGAACAAAGGCGGCTGTCAGTGTCAAAGACATATCAAAAGATGCTATACAGAACTTTTTGGGGACAGAAGCTCCTTATTTCACACAGAAACCATGGAAAGGGTCTTCAAATGCCACGTGGTTAGCATTGGCCAGCCTTTGTTTATTTGAAACAGCTTAGTTAAAGTTAATGTTTTTTCAGTTGGGTGAGCTTTAACTACAAACCTTTGCTACAGTCAAGACTGATGTCAGTTTGTCAAAACCAAAATACGAAGACTAAATTGAACAGAAGACATGATAAGCTAACGTTTCAAAGCTGAAGTTGGCCATAACATTAGCGGACATTAGCTAACTTAACCTAACGTTACCTAGCAAAGTTTGTTGAAAGATGAAGTTTTTCACGATGTTGCCAACATCATGTGAGGTTATACTTGTCACTTTGCAGCAATTTTTGCTAAAACTAGGTTGCCTTACCTTAGAAAAAATGAAGACATCCTCGTTTATCTTCTTTATGTTGAGTTGCCACACAGCTTAATCCAAAGAAGACTCTTTGCTCTGTTTGTGTGAGTTTTAGGGAACAGGATAAAATATACCCCTCTCAGGATACCTCGTATCAGCGTTACATTTACCCCATGCAGATTCTTTGAATATTTTTTGAAGTTATAACTGCATACATTTAAATCAAACGACAGGAAAATCAATTTTTTCTGCTTTTCTATGGAGTTCTACCAGCAGGAAGTGTATTGTGTAGCATAACAAAATGTGATTAGCTTGTGGCGTTTGAGGGAAGGGCTTAACAATAGTTCAATTCAGAAATAGATTGTCCATCCTCTAACAAAATTCCAGCAGGCTATTTGCTGGGAAGTGTAATGCTGCAATCTGTAACCTTCTGTTTATGTTTTATACATACAGCAGTATCCCAGTGATGGCACCACCTATCTGTTGGTCCAGATTGACCAACAACTCCTTTCTCAGCCCAGTCGCCAGCAGAAAGTTCTTGCATTGCATATTTCTGTAACACATTACATGTGAATGTTGACATAGTGTATGAGCTCATTTTGTCATTGGGTGGTGAAGGGGATGGTGAGAAAATTAGGCCTACAATATGTTACACTGTGGGCTTAAGTGGCCTGAATTTAGTTAAACAATTCCCTTTTTTAGTAAAAATTTCTCTTTTGACTTTTGAATGGATTTGCATTACATATATATATATATATATATATATATCGCCATTCAGTTACCCCTCACCAATGATCACACCAAGTGAAAGCAGTTTTATGGGGTTCACTTTTTCTTCCTTCCTGTAAATTCCCACTAATCCCATAAAAGACACTTGACTGCAAAGCTGTATTTACCACATAAATTAAACCAACAGTGAATTCCCAATTCATCCAACCTAAGTCTCAATGGGGCTTCCCCAAGTTCCGCAATGTTAAACTAAAATGAAGCGTTTTGAATGTCTTAACTCTAAATGGTTCTATCATTCTAAAATGTGGCCTCTGATCTGTTCTACATGATTTCACCATAACAAGCAAACACAAAGTTATCGTCCAAGTATGACGATGCACATGAATGCAAAAATGTGCACCACACAGACAACACAAAGCTATTCCACACAGTGAGCAGATGGCTGGAAATCCCCTGTTCAGTCATGACATCAGGGTATTTGCACAATAACACAAGTGTGTCAACGAAAGGTTTCCAAGGATGCTGATCTTCCATTATTGATATTGAATAACTGTGTGACTTGCAAGGCACTTGAAACACTAAGAGGCGGAAATCTCACTTGACTCCCCAAAACACAACACTACAAATGTGGCAGGTTCTTTATATTTCCACAGACATCCTTCTTCACAAAGAAAACCTCTCCAAAGTAAATATTTAACCAAAAGAAGTCCCAGATATGAGTGAGCATTTGATGTTTTGCACATCAACTGTTTGATCACACCAAGTGGAGAGAAGGTTTAGAGGATAAAGAGGATTATCTTGAATTGAGATAATGGAGAAATTTAATATTTTAAGGATAAACCCCTTTGAGATGCACCATTTTATTCTTGAAGGGGATCCCGAGCCAACATTCACAAATCAAATGGAAAATGGAACAATACGAGACACAAAAGTGACAAAACAAACTATAGACATATAAACAACTAACTAATTAAAACAAGGAAGAAAAAGGAAGAAAAGAGTACAACCTTAGACTAAACACACAAAAAACAATGATCACTCTCTAAATAGAGAGAGGAACACTGCTGGCATTCTGTTATAATATGAGAAAACAAAACATTTTTAACCCACTGAAACCTGAGCAGATTGATTTGATTTCTGTCAAAAACATGGGGAGAAGTGAAACCTGTGAAAGTAATGTCTTGTATCAAGAGGGAGCCATCTGAGTGTGTCTAATATTATGCAATGGTGTGTTAAAAAAACTAGTATGAATCTGCAGAGTCTGTTAAATTTAACATGGATGGGAAGAAGATCAGTTTTAGAAACATTCTGGTAAATATGTCAGCACAGTCCATTTTTACTACACACGTTGTGAAAAAGATACTTGGTTGACCCAACCGTCTGGTACCTTAAAATGTATGCATTGTCCACACTGCAAAAACGTTGTGCATACTAAATATTTTTAATATTAAAACAGATTGAACTTGTAAATAGGATGATTTCATAAATTGTAATACCACTTTTTGTCATATATTGTCTGATTTGCCAATGCATGGAAGGGTTTTCCCTCATATTTATATATATATATATATATATATATATATATATATAGCTCTGGAAAAAAAACACTGCAAAATGATCAGTTTCTGAGGTTCATTATTTTATAGGGGCAAGTATTAGTGAACTGAATGGCTTTGCCTTATTTTTTGTGAACTGCTAACAATATTTCTCCTAATTTCCAAAGAAAACTATTGTTCTTTAGAGCATAACTTAAAAGGAAATGACCATACATCAAAATAAGAGAAATTGTGCAGTGTTTGCAGAAATCCCCTGGTCACTTTTAAACAGAATGGTAATAATGTCTTGACTAAAGACCATTCAGAAATCAGTATTTGGGGGAATAACCCCGATTTGCAATCACAGTTTTCATGCGTCTTGGCATGCTCTCCAGCAGTTTTTCACATTGCTGTTGGGTAACTTTATACCACTCTTTCTGCAAAAAATCAAATAGCTCAGCTTTGCTTGATTGTTTGTGACCATCCATCTTTGTCTTGATGTCATTCCAGAGGTTTTCAGTAGGGTTCAAATCTGGAGATTGGGCTGGTCATGACAGCCTCTTGATTTGGTGATCCTCCATTCAGACCTTGATTCCCCTGGCTATGTGGCATGGAGCATTGTCCTGCTAGAAATACCAATCCTCTGAGTTGGGGAACATAGTCTTAGCAGAAGAAAGCAATTGTTCTTTGAGGATAAACTTGTATGTGGCTTGATTCATGCATCCTTCACAAAGACACATCTGCCTGATTCCAGCCTTGCTGAAGAACCCCCAGATCATCACTGACCCTCCTCCATATTTTACAGTTGGTGCAAGACACTGTGGGTTGTAGGCCTCTCCAGGTCTATGTCTAACCATAAGACAACCAGGTGTTGGGCAAAGAGGAAAATTGGACTCATCAGAGAAGATGACCTTACTCTAATCCTCTACAGTCCAATTCCTGTGGTCTTTTGCAAGTCTCAGCCTGACACTTATTTGCTTCTCACTGATGAAGGGCTTTTTTCTGGCTTTGCATGTTTGAAGGTCACTTGATGTCAGCCTACGGTTCTTGAGTGACATTCATATGAGTTTGTGGTCATCCCTCTCAGTGCTGATACATTTTCACCCTCTGCCAGACTCTAGCTTTGTTGTCCCCAGTGTCTGTTGCTTGACTTTGTTCTTCTGTACTGCCGTCTTTGAAATTTTAAGGATAGAGGCCACCTGACGCTCACTATATCCTTGTTCCAAAAAAGCCAGGATTGAGCCTTTCTTTTTCTCACTCAAAACTTTTCTTTACACCTATTTTGGCATGGTCAATAGTTATTTCTAAATTTCCAATTACCTTTGACGTACTTTTAGCACTGTTTTTGCCATCCAACTGTCCAACTGGTCACATATCTAAAGGAGAGTGTTGATTAGAGCAGTGTTTTTGTTTTTTTTTAACTTTTCCTCATTAAATAAGATTTAATTCAGGTGATCACCTAATCAGTACCTTATAAAGCAGAATGAAGTGTGCTTGTGCAGGAATTTAACAGACACTGGCATGGAATGGTTGTCATACTCATAGAGATGCTGATTAAAGAATAAATTGCAGTGTACTCTTATTTTTTTCCAAAGCTATATATATATGTGTGTGTGTGTGTGTGTGTGTGTGTGTATTATCTTTGATTCAAGCAAGGAAAATCTCCCCAATACATTCTCTGCACACACATATAGTGACTGTTCTTGTGGGTTTGATTCAGCTGCTTGTACCTGCTCATGGTCCTCAGAAAATATGGTGCAAAGGTACACAAGGAAACAGCAAAACGGTGAGTACCTTCACACAATCACACTGTATGCAAAGCAGACGAAAGGTGAAGGTGCAATGCTGCAGGCGCTAGATCAACCCACTAAAACCTGAGCAAATTAGATAAAAAAAAAACATGAAAAAAAGGTACTGAGCAACGAAAGAAGCAATGAACCCAAAACTTAGCGAAAAATAAGTGAAAGCAGAAGAAAATTACCTGAAAACTAGTAAAAAATTTTAAAAAAGAAAAGAAAGTTTAAAGTGCTTAAAAATTATAACTTGGTAATTTTGATATTTAGAAATATAGTTTCTGCCTAACTTTTTTCCTTTTTTCCCTAGAATTTTTTTCCCAGCTTTTAAAAAATTTTTTTAAATCTGCTATTTTTTGCAATTTGTGGAACATTTTGTATCAATTTGCTCAGGCATTTCTGAAAGCAGTACAAGAAAATTGATGTTGCTCCAGGAATGAAAAAATATGATTACATCTGAGGACACTGTGAGAGTTCAACAGGTGGACAAAAAGAAGATTGACCTTGATCGTCTTTCTCAGATTATGTGATGTAGTTTAAAAAGTGGTAAACCTGATAAGGGCAGGAGTGTAGAAAATCCTGGTTTTATAATATAACATAAACATATATAATAAACATATATAATTGAACAGAATGGATTCAAACACATCAGATGCTTTGCTGAGGTTGCTAATATAAGGGATTAGTTGTGTTTAAAATGAAAAAACTGTCCGTCTACCTGGTGTAAAATGCACACGCAATGCACAACACCTATAACCTTGTAGTAACAGTCTTACATCCATTAAAACTCACGTTTTGTGGCCATAAGCACAACAGCAACCGTACTTTTTTGCAGCCAATGACCTGCAACAGGGGGAGAGAGGTTGGGATTTTGATGAGCTGAAGCATAAAATTCACAATAAACCTGAGATGGTGACGGGTTTCCCATCTCCCGTAAACAACACGATATAAATTGTGTTCGGAAGGAAGGTATGAGCTGCTTAGACATGTAGCTGGGGTTGACTATAAAGGGATGTCCTGACTCTGCATGTCGCTGCAACACTTAGCACCCAATTCAACGGGTTTGGCCCTTGAGCTCTTAATCCTAATATTATGAAGGCTTTATTGTGTTGGGTTTTTTTTTTATTTTTGGTTGCTCATAACTCTCTTTCTCTGTAACTCTTATTGCACAGAGCCATGTGTCATTGAAGGAAACATCTCTTTGATATAGGTTAGATGATTTGCAACTTGTGGTCTATTCGGTAAATGTAGTAAGTACCATTTTCAAAACATGCATTTTACTTGTAAGAGAGTATTTGCACAGCTTGGTAGTAGTACTTTTACTAGTTTTTCTAAAGTAAAGGATCTCAATACTACCACCACTGACCAGAGCTCTGTTATATCCCTGATTCAGTTAACAGTTCACGTGACCACCTCTGATCCCCAGGTGATTACCTATATGTCAAAGAAGTACCTCCTCATTATGACACCAACAAAACCGAAATATATTAAAAGAAAGGGGGGGAACAGAAGAAATAATAAAAAGGAAGTGATACAGGAAAAACACGAATTACCTGTCTTCTTCGAGAAAAAAATGACTTTCTGTACGTCTATTCACCATAATTATATGCTTCGGGCTCTCCCTTCTGGTAAGATTAGAGTTGCTTGCCGGAAATTACGTAATCATATTTTCAAAATATTTGTGTTGGAATTGATCTAAAAATATTGACCCTCTGTGTTGTCTTATATGTTTTGTACTGGATGTAATTACTGTTTATATTCGTTAAAATTACACGCCTCTGTTAAATTAAGTGACTCCGTTTTTCATGTCCTGTTCAGATCACGTTTACTCTGAAAGACCCAGACCGGAAGTTATCCTGTTGTTTGTCCTCGCGGAACACGCGCGAAGGAAATTGAGTCGCTAACGTGAGTGTGAAGAAAACAGCAAAGTAGACAAAGTTAGGAAGTCGTTTTATTTCGTCTGAAAGCTTTTTTTTATTGTAATAGCAAGCGCTGGGCCCTTTAACCGTGCCGGTTGAGGTCGCAGTAGCAACTAAGGTGTAACTTTTTATCTTTAAACGCCCATGTGTTTATGTTTTTAGTATTGTTAGCCAGCTAGCCAAGCACAGCTAACTTTACCGGTAACTACAAACAACGTCGAAGTCTGAAGCGAGGTTGTACTTTAAAAAACGGTGAGTTTGCCGTTTTGTTGTCGTTAGTTAGAGAGAAAGCGTAGGTTTGTTGCAACAGTTGGTGTTGGTAGCAGCCGGTGGGAATGTCAGCTCCTCTGGCGTTACATGGACGCAGAAGTCATGAAGGGTCAAACTTACCGGACAGCGACTCAGAGGAAGAGGTATGTTTACTTTCATGTTCCCAAAGCTTTCTTCAACTTCATTCAAAACGAAGACGTCTTTTTTAACTTAGTTCTCTTCCAGACAACTCAATACATCAATACCCTGCGTCTTTGAGCTGTCCTACTTATTTAAATGAAACATGTAATAACTGAAACCAACTCGGGGGCTTAGTTACACATAGTATTCCCTTTTATCCAGACTTTGAGGTAAACGTGAGTTTATGTCATGTAGATTCAGCTGTATGGCTTTTTTATATCTGTAATCACCGACTGTCATTTGTTGTTTTTCCTACAGCCCAAGCTCCCCCTCAATCAGTTTTATCCTTACATCCGCTGTGCCCTTTGCTGCGGCTTCCTCATCGATGCCACTACCATCACAGAGTGCCTGCACACATGTGAGTTATAACCTTCCCCCTACTGCTGTCCTCACAGGACCTGAGAGCTTTCAGTGAGTTTCTCATGAACTTTGTGGTCAGTTTGATACCTACTTTCGTGCCACTAAATGCAAAGTATCCCTTTGAAATCTGAGAAAATTGGCTAGATTTTTTTTTTCAAAAACATGGGAAGAATGTTATGACCAACAGAAGAAGTAATGATCAAAAAATAAATAAATAAATAAATAACAGCAAGAAACTGGTTTTTAAATAAAGGATGAAAAAAACCCAAAGAAATGACCTGTTAAACTACCCCAAAATGATAAAAATTCTGTAACAGATTGTTCTATATGCAATTATGTTAATTAGAAATATAGCGCCCCCCAAGTTTTTGCCTTTCCCCCCTAGCGTTTTAAAATGAATGTCTACTAATGGTCTACTAATGTCTTGCAAAATGTGGAAATATTTTGCCAAGTTGCTCCTTTCTTTTTTTTCCATGGGCTCTAACCTAGTCTGACATCAGTTTTCTTGTGCTGCTTCCAGACATCTTTTACAATCATTGAAATGTTTTGTATCAGTAAACTGGTTTGATTTTTTTCAAAACGTGGAAAAAAGGCAATCCATCTGGTAATGAAATGTACAGCAAATTGCAAAAAAAGTAAAAGGTGACCAGAAATTGACCTAAAATTAATCCAATAATAAATACAAAAAAGAGAGAGAAAATATCTACAGAATTATCAAATGAGTGGAAAATTATCAAGAAAATGAATGTTATGATTATTGTTATTATATATTTAAAATTAGGTTATATAAATATATATTTATTATTAATAGTTATTATTTTCAGTTAAGATCGCAAAACATACTGCTCAAGAAATGTTCACAGTGCTAAAATATTTTCATTCCATTTAATGGATTCTTACCAAAAAATGTGCATGTGTTTGTGTTATGAAAATAATTTTGGCGGGTAGTAAATAGTTATAAGGTGTCAGATATTAATATATTGGCCTTTAGAGTCCATATTAATTCTGCTATGTATCATACATAAGGTCCTGACTGTGTCTTACATTGTGGTGTGTTTTCTCTTCGCCAAGTTTGCAAAAGCTGCATCGTGAAGCACTTTTTCTACAGCAACAGGTGTCCCACTTGCAGCATTGTAGTCCACCAGACACAACCACTGTACAACATCAGGTAGGTTTCTTAATTCTTGATATGATATGTTTCCTGTTAGATGAATAGTTGGTTGTTAACCAAAGAGGAAAAAGTATTAACAAGTGTGGTAAAACATCACATAACTATAATGAAAAGTTGAAGAAATGCAACAACTTTCTTGTACATGTAGTCAGTTTATTGTCAAAACCCTGACATTTTGGGATGATCAGTTCCAAATTTGAGGTGTGAAAATTTCTGAATTTAGATCTATGATAAAGCAGTCATTTTTAACCTCTTCTTCTGATTTCCTGCAGACCTGACAGACAACTGCAGGATATCGTTTACAAAATGGTTCCTTTCCTGGAAGAGTGTAAGTAAAATATGCTCATATGTAGTTTAACATAGTCATGTGACATTTTCTGTTTGAACTCTAAGGTGACCTCATTTCTTTTTGTTTTGTCTTTTACCACAGTGGAAAGAGAACAAATGTGTAAATTCTACAAAGAGAGAGGGCTGGAGGTGCCGAAACCAGGTAACAGTTCAGTCAAAGGAGTTTGGGTAAACAGCCTTGAGGCAGTGCAGGTGGACGCTTGTGATCCAGTGTGTGTAATGTAACATATCATATTCAACAATCTTTCTGTGCACATACGCAGCATATTGAAATATTTAGCTAAAATATTTGCAGTGTTATTCGCACAGTGTAGATAAGCTATCAAATATTATATAACATGATCACATTTAACACAGTGTTTGGGACCTGAATGACTCTGCACCGTTCTTTGTTAATGAGTCACAAATTAGTCTTCTCTTAATGCTGTGTCACCTTTGGCCGGTCAGTATTTTTGACAACAAAACATAACAAAGTTGAATCATACTGTCATCGGGTCGATTTATATTGGTTTTTCACTGCCGATACCGATTATTAGTAGTTAACGAGACACGTACTGATTTGGAACTGATATGCATTTACATTTACAATAAAAATGAAAATCTTTCTATCATTATTTAGAATTTGGAATATAACAAACTCCAACACAAAACTTTATTTAAATGCCTTTACATAATGTTTAATTAAAACTGAAACTTTCAACATCAAATACAGCAAGTTCCCAACAACTTTTTTTTTTAATAAATTCAATTGAAAATTTAAATTAAAACAAATAAAAATAGCTGTCTGAGGTTTTACAAAGTAAAGGTTCCTTAGTTAATTCATTTTATTAGCAGTCATGCCACAAAATGCCAGATATCAGCCCCAATAATCGGCCAGTTCGATAATCTGTCGACCTCTAGTCAGCGGTGCGTGCATTTGAGGACTGGACAAAAGAACAAATTACACTTTTCCCTCTTTTTTTGAATAAGAGGAAAAAAAACACTAACTAACCCACAACGTTCAGTTTTCGGTTTGTATATGCAGAATGTTTTTGACATTTTAACTTCAGTTTTTTCATTTTGAAGTTATTCAACTGGAGGTTCAAATTTTGGGATTTTCTACAGAGATTGAGATTTTGTCACTCAAGCAGTTTCCTCTTACTGGCTTTGCAGTGGTGGCCTCCCCTCCGGGTCCAGCTGTATTAAAGAGACAGAGGAAGGAAAACATTCCTCAGTCTGTCTTCACCATTCCTCCTGAGCTGGATGTGTCTCTGCTGCTGGAGTTTGTGGGGTAAGGATCTGATGCTGATGCTGATGCTGATGCTGGGCAGTTCTTTGTCCAGCCATAGTTAGAGATGTATTGGCTATGGATAGGCATTCTTGGACTCTTCATTAGTTAATTAGCCACACCTTGTGACAGGTTGATATGGAGAAGGTTCAGCCTCTGGTGTTTTGAGACAGAGTCATACAACAGAGCATTTGGCTTCTTTTCTTTTCTTATTTCTCAGTGTGATGTTGAAATGCAAACATTTTGCCGACTTTGGAAGGAGAACAGCCAACATGTTCTCGCTGTGTATTTTTGTTGTCTCTTCCCTTGAAACGGTGGTCTATCAGGCAATATTCACAGCAGACATTGCAGTAAAAGCACAGGTGTAAATAATAAGAATAGCTCTGCACCTACTAGTCATACTTCTAAGTCAGCATGCACAATACCAGGACCTTTGAACTCTCCTGAAATGGAACACAGCCATTATTAATGACACCTGTGCATTTGCAGCTGTGACATGTTCCAAAATCTTTTCAGAAAACACGACATGTTGTGTACTCTATGTCCCAAGTTCAGTATGAAGTAGCTGCACCGTTACAGTCAGGATAAAACAAAAACCTGCAGGTTAACTGCTGTTATTTGGCTTTGTGTCTCAGGTGTAAATCATTTTCTAAGTAGCAGTCAGTGAACCACTGCTGTACTCCAGTGTCTAAAGAGAGGTAACCAACTCTCGTTAAGAGAAAGGGACTTTGATTTTGGTCTGTAGACATAAATAGGACACTCCTGGTGACTGTGTCTTCTGCTTTGGGGAAAATGTGCAACGCAGTTTGAAGCAGTGAATGAATTTACAATGTAGTTACACAGATGTGCCACTAGATGGCCCCACTGTCCTAAATTAACTGTTTCCTGCTACCAAACAGTTCTCCTAACTTTATATTAACTTCTGTTCTGTTTGCAGGGCTGAAGAGGGCATCAACAACTATAAGGTAATTACTTCACATGTTTATTTGTAGATATTTAGATCATTGTATTAAAGAAATGTGATACAGTATGTTCCACTCTGTGCTGCTCAGCCGTTAGAGAGGCGCTACGTTCGTGTGTCGGGTGAGGCCACTGTCCGCCACGTGGAGCTGTTCATCAGGAGGAAGATGGAGCTGAGCTCGACCTGCCAGGTGAGTCTGCGAGGCTTACAGCTAATGAGTCCACAAGGTGACATGACCATAGTCTTGATCCTGATTGTTGCTTTAGACAGACTTGGCAGCAGGACAGCAAAGGAAGCTGGCATGGCAGCACAGTGTAGGCGTGCACGGTGATCAGGGTCATGCTGGTGTATGTAAGTGAGTGGGTGCCTTTACGGATTAGAAGAGAGCACTTTTGTAATGGTCAAGAGTTTTTCAAACTGGTGTGCAGCCACGAAGCATATGTGAAATATATACCTTAATGCACACTAATGTCCAAACTTTTGGGAAACACAGTTATTTCCCGGTGTTTGTGCACATCAGCTCTTACAAATCAACAATAGATTTTGCGATTTAAAACTTTTAAATTCATTTGAAAAGATGATTATATCCTTGTCATGATACCTTGCATAAAATCAAATGGATTATGTGTTAGTCACATGATTAATGAATTGCAAAGCGACTGCTGAGGTGACAGCTGACATATTGCGGTGCCACTAGATTCAGTGTGGACCCAGCATTGTGAAGAAGCAAAAGTATTCACGCACATTCAGTATAAACTTGGAGCAGCAGCTGAACCAAACAAGTGAAACGTTTAAAAAAATGGCTCCCTTGCAGCAGCGTTACGGCTTATTCAATGCACCAAAGTGACGCTTTGAGCAAAGTGACATTTCGAGTCATCAGCCTGATGATTGTGCATTAAATAAATGGTAATTGGAACCTGGTGTTATGTCAAAGTCAGCCCTATCCAAAAGATGCAGCATAAAAAATACTTACAAAAACATGAGCAGAGCACCAAGCAGCAAGTGAGGAATGCACATGTGTAAATAAGAGACACAAAACAACAGCTTATTGACTACAAGCAGAGCCCAACATAGAGGGGTCAGCTGCTCGGGTCAAAACTCAGCAGGGTGTCTGCATCTAGAGGACAACAGACAACCTTAATCTGATTATAATCAAATAATCGGTGATGATAGCACATGTTGGTCACAGAGCAGTAAACATGCTGGACGAGAAGGCTCATCATTCAAAGTCGTAGTGTTACAATCTGAAGTGTCAGAGCGCAGACGAACAAATATTAAAGCACGGTCAGTTTGACAGTGTTCAGGTGTTAATGTGTTTTGTGTTTACTAACACTTGAACAAGGATTAGTAGCTTATGTTGATTTCCTGGCTTCACTCTGCTGTGGGCTGTCTGGGGAGGACAGAGAGGGCTGATGAAGGCCCACTGTCCATTGTAGCAGAGGTCACAACAGTTGTGTAACGCATACCTTCAAGTTAGGAATGTCAGTTTTGTTTGATTTCGCTTTTGTACCTATTAACTCGTAACCAACTGTTTTTTTTTTTTTTAAAGAAAAAACTAGAAATACCGCCACGCCTCTGCGCACCACTCATGCTGCACTTACATTACAACCGTTTGTGAAAACATAATGCATCCAGAAGTTTTAAATCTGCCATTCTTCTTTGAAACCGTGGCCAATCACCTCCCAGAAATCCCTCATATGTGGCTGCTCTCACGTATAATGGGGTGGAAACCTGCCTGTTGTACTCGTGGGCTGCTCAGCTCTGTCTTATTGAATCTGGGCTGCAGTTGTTTTTGAAGTGTTTGTGTGTGTCCCACAGGTGGATGTGGTTTGTGGAGATCACCTCCTGGATCACTACCAGTCCCTCAAAGACATACAGAACTCAGTGGGTGAAGAGGCGCTACAGGTAAACTCCACACAAACACTGAAAGGAACAATCTACAATTTCAGTGATGAGAATTTGGTTGAAGGATTGCTCTAGAGTGATCCTGTTGGTTTCTGTGTTGCTTCAGGATGGTCTGCTGGTGCTCCACTTCGGCCTGGTCCTGCCCTCATAGTCTTGAAACGTGGATGTTACAAACTCCTGAGGAGATGGACTGTATTTTCGGACTTTGTTTCTCTTCATGGGACTCATAATGTGGAGTCAAATTTTTAACAGGTACTCCACAGCTGTCTCGGCTGGGATTTTGCTGGATCTGCTTACATTTGATAAAAGTTCAAACTGTTCACACTGTCAACCTCCAGGATCACCATTTTTTATTCAGGACATCCCATGTGTCTGCTGTAATGCTGGACACAGGTGACATATATTTGAGTGAAAATGACAAACACCTAGTCTTACTGCCAAGATGTTCCACGTGCTTCCACTGCACACAAGAATGTGACTGCTGCTGTAGATAAAACTTATAAAACGTCTCAAACTTTGTAGCCGTATGTCTGTGAAGCTGCATCAGTCTAGTTTACCCATCTTTATGGAAACCAGGGACTGATATCTTAATTTGTTTTCTATTTATGATCTCAAGGGCTGGGTGCGATTTTAGTTTAAACAGCTTCAAACAAAAATACTACCAAAGGTCTGTGTGTGTGTGTGTGTGTGTGTGTTTTATGGAGCTTAAGATTAACACCCTGTTTTTAAGTACAGCTTGCTTCTTCTCTGATTTACACGTTTAATTTAAGAGTGTTTGTAAAGACTGTCTGCTGGTGTAAATTCATGCGTTTGACTTAATTAAACCCGCTTTCAGTACAACTCAGAGGAGTAATTTAACGGGAGTTTTATGAATATGTTTTGATAGGGTTTGTTAAAAATACTGTTCTTACTTGCTTTGTCAGAAAGAATAAAAAAAATGACTGCACAACTGAAATAATTCATCCATTTTTTCCTGTTTTTTATTCAAGTGACCTAGATTAAATATAAAAAAAATATGAAAATATAATTAAACTGGAAACAGCTATCAACCTCTGGTTTAAATGCTCTAAGGATTAAAATGCTCCCATGTTGTTCCCACTTTACAACCTCAAAGCACATGATCACAACAAAAGTCGGACTTTCCAACTCGTAAACTACGACCCTTTGATATCAGGAATGCAGCATAAACTGACATGCATATGAAATCAGAAGAAACAGTTGGTCACTTATGTCATTTTATTTATTGCATTATTTGAACCAACAGTCTTCCAGTAATGTATACCTTGAGACTAAAGCCAGGTGTTCAGTGCAAACACTCGGATTACACGTATTATTTGATGCATTTTCATAACTAAAGCATTGTGTACATGGTAATACTCCATGATCTAGAATCTATCTGGTTATTTTATTGAGGGAAAACAAAAATTAGACAGGTGATACAGTTTTGACTAACTTCACAGGTTGTTGAAAACAAGCTGAAACAACAGAGAAATGGAACTACGCTAACATTTGGTGTCTTTCTCTAAAGAAAAGTAAATTGATTCCCAGACCCTTCAACACCTGGTGACATATTTACTACAATATTTGCAACATGTTTATTTCCTCTGGAGATGTACAAAACATTTGATTAAGATTTTTCAGGGTAGTTGGTTTGGTGTTGACGATTAAACTTTTTATTGTAAGAAAATGTGATCATTTTAGAGATCATCTATATACTGAGACTTCAAGCTCTAATTTTAAAATATACTCTTGGAGTTTCCCTCAAACACAGTATGTGACTATAAACTCAATATATGGTCTCCGGATTTCCCTGCCTGTCTTCCTTCAGTTGTTGGAGTTGATGTCTGCCTCGTCTTTGTCCTCACCGCTCTCCTTGAAGCTTTCCTTCGTGGCCCCATCTTTCTCCCTCTTGCTGCTCCTGGAGGAGCCGGGGGAGGCTCGAGTCTGGTAGCTGATGCTGGAGGCACCAGCACTGAACGACATCCCTGAGTTAAAGTGAGTCTCCTCGCCCTCCAGCAGTTTCCTCATAGGACCAAAGGAAACATATGTCAGACTGGACACAGACTAAAAACACCTCACAAAGCTTAAATACTGTATGTTTAATGAGTCTACTTCTCAAGAAATTGTTCAGTTTGTCCTTTAATGCAATCAGCACCTGTAGGCGGCTATCTCAATGTCCAGGGCCATCTTGACGTTGAGCAGGTCTTGATACTCTCTCAGGTGTTGAGCCATCTCACCCTTCAGGTTCCTCAGCTCGGTATCCAGGTGGCCAATAGTGTCCTGGTATATTGAAAATAAGAAAAAAGAGTATATTAAGAAAGTATTTGAGTATAACAGTTTCTTGAGTAAATTAGCTTAATTAGCATTTATTTGGTTCAGGCACAGTTCATCCCCAAATCAAAAATACATGTTTTTACTCCTACCCGTAGTGGTATTTATTAGTCTGTTAGTGTTGGAGATATCAGCCGTAGAGATGTCTGCCTTCCCTCCAATTTATCTATCGCTAAATCCTGCCCTCGAACGCCACGAGCCAGTCACATTTCACACAATGTACTCGGACATCCTGCTCGAAAACAAACCTCCACAGAAAAGCATCAGAAATTTTGATTTTCCTGCAGTTTTATTTAAATGTATGCTTTAAAACTGGTAAAATGATGTGCATGAGGTAAACGCAACACTGATACAAGGTATGCTTTAGAGGCTAGAGAACGGAGTGTGTTTTATCCCTTTCCATGTCTCATTTGAATTAAGCAGCTCAACATAAAGATGATAAACAAGGATGTCTACATTTGTTATAAGGTAAGGCAACATATTGTTAGCAAAATTTCCTGTAAAGCGACAACAATATATAACCTAATACATTATGTTGGCAAACTTTGCGAGGTAACGTTAGCTTAAGTTACGTAATAGCCGCTAACGTTATGGCTAACTTTAGCTTTGTAACGTTAGCTCATCATGTCATCTGTTCAACTAAGTCTGAGTATTTTTGTTTTTTGACAATTGAACATCAGTGTTAAGTGTAGCAAAAGTTTGTAGTTAAAGCTAACTCAACTGAAAAACCATTAACGTTGGCTATTACAAAGAAAGCAAAGGCTTCCTAACACCACGGCATAGTGAAGACCCTTTTGATGGCTTCTGTTTGAAATAAGGAGCTTCTGTCCTCAAAAGTTCTGTATAGCATCTTAGGGTACGTCACTGATACCGACAGCCGCCATTGTTAGTTTAGGCAGCGTGCAGATTGTTTTGACTGAGTGAGCTGAGGGGGCGAGGCCCTCGAATTGTGGTTCTCAAATCGCCAGAAAAAAACATTTTAATAACTCAACAGCAATGCCTTTTTTTTCCAGGAATCATGACCTGTTTCCTCAAGATAATCTAAAGACCTTGTTGATTAGGAAACTATTTTTTCATTCTATCAAACTACAACCGTATCACAGCGCAGAAGGAAGGTGCATCTACTGCTAGCTCACCTAGCACCACTGAGCTAGCTAACATCCACGAGGGCTGAACTGTAATGTTAGCTAGCACAGGGGTGTGAGGTGAGCTAGTAACAAAGTTGTTCCCTCATGAAACTGCTCATAAGGCCTGTGGATTATCTTAAGTAACCAAGTCACAATTTCTGGTAAGAGACTTTGCTGTTGAGTTTATAAAAATGTATTTTTTGGGGGTTGCCTAGTAGCTCGGTGGATGGAGTAGGTGCCCCATGACTACTAGCCCCAGTGGCTGCGGGTTCACTTCTGGCTCATGGCCCTTTGCTGCATGTCATCTCTCCCCATTTCATTCTGTCCTATTACAGAAAGGCAAAAAGCCAAAAAATATATAAAAAAAACAACAAACATTTGAGCGATTTGAGCACCACAAGTCAAGTGCCGTAATTGGAGAGAAGGTAAACATCCCTATGGCTGATATCGTCAACACTCGGCAACTCACACCAAAACAGTCTAAAGTGGTAAATAGCACTACGAGTGAGAGAAAAAATATGAATGATTGATTTTGGGGTGAACTGTCCCCTTAAATGTGAACAGAATCATAGAGTACATGAAGCTATTTGCTGCATGAAATGGTAGGAAGTCTTTAAGTCTAAATGTATGCAAATTTGCTTTTGCAACTTTGGTTACCATTTTAGCATGTTTCCTATTTTACCTCTAAAACCTTTTTAACAGGTTGCCCATTAAAATGAATATTTAACTCGTTATCTTCAAAGCCCTGGATGTAGCCTGTTTTAATGGTACAGGCTTTTCTTTCCTCAAAGGAATACAATAGCCTTTGGGCTTAGCTGTATGTTCTCTAAAAAGCCAGTGAAAGCAGATGGCCTTCCGGTATCCAATTTAGCAGGTTAGAGGTTAATCTAATCGGCACGCAGGGCCAATTCACTAAGAACTATTTCAGTAAGTCTCACAGTCGGGGAGCCTTGTTAAAGTGACTGGCACACACGAAAGGTCATGTTTTGACTTTAGACAGTCAACCTAAATTAGACGATCTTGACACGAAATTTTCAAACTTGCTTAAAGAAAGACCTAAAGAAAGTCTTTTGAGACGGGACAATAACAGGCAGGATTTCTTTATCGCCACTATTTCAAATGTAGATTTTGTCCTTGCAGCCATTTTTTGTGTGAATTTGCTGATTCTGCTTTTTGCTGTTAAATCAAACAGCTTTGACATTTTGGGAAATATGTTTAGTCCCCTTGTTGCTGCAAATTAGATGAGAAGATTGGTACAATTCTCATATCTGTCTAGAGAAAATGAAGCTACAACCAGCAGTCGGTTAGCATAGCTTAGCACAAAAACTGGAAACCAGGCTCACAGGAAGTGCGCCAATCTTTGAAGCTAATGCTCTTAGTGACCAAATAGTGGAATTACAACTTCCGGATACATAACATGAGGCTATTGGGCCTACAAAGGCTTTTTCACATTGACTTACATTTGGAAAGAGATGTCTGTAAATATGTAGGTACATTTCTTTGAGTGTCACAACAATCACAAAATGACTTGTTTCACTGTTGGGATTTGGACTATTTGGTCCGATAACGTTTCAAAAGTCTAAAGGAATGATTTTATCCCCAATCAAGTTAGCAGAGGGCTAAACTGTTAGTTGGCCCTTTGGCTTGTGATAATCTGTAGTGTGCTTGCTCCATGTACCAAATGATGCAGAAAATATGATATAAGATATAAGTGGAACTATTTTGGCTTCATGCACCATTGATCAACTTTTGAGGGAATGAAGGGGGTCTCGTCCCCAACGCTGTATCCACTTGTCCTTACACATCCACACAGGGAGCAAGGAAACTGCTAGCCTGACTCTATCCAAAGGTAATGCCTGCTGATCAGCCCCTCTAAAGCTCACCCAGTAACATGATGGATAGCCAATTTTGTTTGAGAACTTACTTCGTAGCCAAACTTGGGCCCATATAGGGACCTCTAAAATGGCGGGAGAATTTCACTCAAAGAGCGTATGACTTATTGTTTTAAATTCTAAGATGCTTAGTTTGCTGGATTCTTTGCGTCGACTCTGTCCTTGACATATAAAGGTTGGGGGTTCCCTGCTGTGGACAGTTAGCTAACAGCTTTACTCAAGCTGTGACATAATTCAAGAGGAACTTGACCCTAAGATCTGCTCCCATCAAATCCTATTATTCCACTGAGTTGTAGACAGAAATGACCTCCACACATACTGTGCCAGCAGGTCTGCAGCAGGTGACTGGGCATTTTTCCAGCACACTTGAACAGTAGTTGTTTCAGCTTGGTCCATTAACAATTCTCGTGCGTAATGTCTTCATTTCCAAGGACTGTATCTTTTAATGTATTACTGCCTGTTCAATAATTTGCTTTTGACCTTTCTCTGCCGGCCTATTTATCAATTATTAGGTCTACATCATTAATTTTGTATAAAGTTATATGCTGTTCAAATAGTGTTAGTGTATTTCCACAGAATAATTTTGTCACCACAACTTTGTATGCTATGACATTTTGGTGTATTTCTATGTAAAATATTAGTTCATACATTCTTGGAAGTTTGCTCACAAAATGATCATACATATATCAGTTACTTATCCTGTGTTATGCTGAATTTGTAAGAAACACATGCCTCCACAGTTAACAAAGAATCCAAAAGTTGAGAAACTTGGAGTAAAAGGGGTCCACGTTTACCAAAAGCAAAACTATATCAAAAAGTGTACAAACTCTAACACAACTTGTGCAGTATAATCAAAGTGTCCAACTTTACTGTTAGATATGAATGTGTTAACCGCCTGGTACAAAAAACAAAACAAGCGGTTTTAGTTTCTAAAGCAACTGAATTTGTGTATAATCCACCCGTTTAAGTGTTTTTAAGGCTTAAAGGGGTGGGGCCACTTTGAGTGACAATTGGGTGCCGTTTGCTGACAAGCTGCTACCACAGTGACAGCTTTTGTAAGGTAATGCAAATGTGGCGTAACCCCAGATCGACTGAATTCACGCATAGCCAAAGCTGTCAGTAGTTAAGTGTGTTTTCAGTTCATGAAAGTGAACTGTAAGGTTTGCTTACCAGAAAAGGCTTTTGTTTGGTTGTAAAATACCCTCTATGGATTCTAATATTAACTTTTTTCTGCCAAATACATTTTGTTTCAATAGTTTTAAACCTGTTTTCACTTGTGAAAATTAATGTTAGCATTATCGATGTTAACCATAGCTATAGGCTAAATAAAACTGTGCTAACCATCCTAGCAGCTAGCATTAGGGTTATCTCCACCCTCCTGTCCAAATATGGTCACTTCTTGTTTAAGATGCTAATGGCCAAAATGCCAAACTTAAGACATCAAAATGGTCCAGTGAAATGAGTCCCCAAAGAAATGAGTGATGTGATAGTGGCTACATCCATTGTTTTATAGAGTCTATGGATGTTCATTTCAGCTCGACTCAATGGAATGGACAAGAAGAGTTCAAATGCTTGCCCAGGCGCAATACTTGTATGCACGGCCACCTTTAACCCCGGTTCATAATTTTTAAAAATGTTTTTCTTCTGTTTTTGAATCTGTTCAACTTGATGGAAAAATAAGGTTTTCTTCACAAATTTAATGTTATTTAAGTAACTGATATACAAATGATCTTTTAGTGGAAAAAGAAAACCTTTAAAAGGTTACATCACCCAAAGAGCTGTATCTAAAATAGCATTCTATTGCCACTTGTTGTATCTGGCAGTGGGGATAGCAATGTTTGTTTTGTTTTTTTTTATTAGGGCCAATGCTACCACTAAGGACACCGGAATCACTGTCCTTGTTTATTTTCCTCTGGGAAATTGGAGGTTTTCAGTAACATTGAGGGAAATAATATTCTACAATTACAACTTTTGCATATTTTAGGGTGATTCAAGTATTTATAGACCCAGTATTTTTCCACTATGATTCAGTATTTCTCCAGAAGTTATTTCCTAGTGGCGTCTGGCTTTGAAATAGCACACAGATGTTAATATTTAGAACAGTAAGGCTTTATTTGATCCAAATTAGTGAAGACAATTCTTCATAAATTAATCTGAATACTTGCCTGCAGGGCTGCTACTTCAGCATTGTGTCCGTCCTCCATCTCTGCGATCTGCCTCTCCAGAGACTCGTTGGCGCCCCTCAGGGTCTCTATCTCAATGGTCTTGGACTGCAGCTGCCTCCTGAACTCACTGATCTCCTCCCTGCTGGCCCTCATGGCCTCGTTGCTCCTGGTGGCTTGCTCGCTGAGGCTGGCAAATTTGCTCTTGTACCACTCCTCGGCCGACTGCAGGTTTTTGGAGGCGATGGACTCGTACTGGTTGCGGATCTCCTTCAAAGCCGAGGTGAGGTCCGGCTTGGCAAGCTCAAGCTCCACGGAAACCTGCTGCTCCTCCATCATGCTGCTCAGCTCCTGGATCTCCTCATCGTGCACTTTCCTCAGGAAGGAGATTTCGTCCATCAGCGACTCCACGCGGCGCTCCAGGTCCAGGCGAACGGCTGTAGCGTCATCCACATCCTTCCTAAAGGATCTCAAGGTCTGCTCGGCTTCCTCGCGTGCCCTCGCCTCCTCATCATACTTCACACTGAGCTTCTGAAATGAGACATGGGAGGACGGGAGACGAGGGGCGTCACCAAGGTAAAAAAAATTACACCTCCTTATCCCTTTCAAACTATCCAGTTGTTTTACCTGCAGCTCGTCCTCCATATTGTTCCTCTGGATCAGGATGCGGTTCTTGTCTCTGCTCAGCTCCTCCACCTGAGACCGCAGGTCCCTCAGCTCCTGCTGGTAGAGATGAGCGACACGGGAGGGCTCGCCCTGCTTCTGCCGCAGCGTCACCAGTTCCATCTCTAACATCTTATTCTGTTGCTCCAGGTGCCGGACTTTATCAATGAACATGGCAAAGCGATCATTCAGACCCTATACAACAGGATAACACAAAATCCTCTATTAGGTTTCAATGTCAGACGGGCAGACAGGCAGCAAACAAGAGGCGCTGATTCACTTAATCCATAGTTGCTCAAAGTGCGGCCTGCAGGCCAGTGATCATCCACAGTCCATTTCAGTACTTTCACTTTCACAAGCTTACATTAAATACACTACTTGGAACGGCTGGTGGCACCTTGTGAGTGTTTTGGGAATTGCTCCCAGTCATTAGTGCTTGTGCTGTTAGCGTAAGTTAGTGAATTTGGTGCACAACTTGGCACTTAAATGTTGCCATGAGTTGTTGTGTGCAAATTTCCCATGCGGCCCACAATCATATTTCAGCTTCAACTACACTTAAAATCGAAGAAACTCTTAGAACTGAAGAAAGGCATCATATTTCACCTAAATGACAGCCTGATGATTTCTTTTAATACCTGCTGGCATTGCTGTGATGTTAACTGTAGGTCTTCTTCTCTAGTCAAAATTTCAGGGTAAACTCAAATCTGTTTCCTAAACAGCAGACAGCCATATTTGCAAGAGAGCTATTTTTGTCTGCCTCCTCTCTTTGGTATTCTTTGGTCTCAAACATCAAATGTTACTGACGTCAGCTTACAAGCTTTAATGTTATTAATAACACCTGTGCGTTTCCTACCACGACAGGTCAAAAAGAGGCCCATATCTTATGATGGCTCTGTTCCACTCAGCCTTTACGGTTGAGTTATTTAATAGTATGTTTTTGAAGGGCCATTATATTGGTTAAAGGCTTTATAACCACCGACCCAAATAAGACACAAAATTACCTCAAAGCAACACAAAACCACAAAAAGATGCAGAATGACTGCAAAGAGACACAAAATGTCAATAAAAACAGGTTAAAACAAACGAAGAGACAAAAAAAGACTACAATAATACAATAAGACACAAAAGAATTAAGAGACTTAAAATTACCAAGAAAGATGCAAAATGACCTCAAAGAGACGCAAAACCACAATAAGATGCATAACTATTACAAAGAGATACAAAATTACCTTGTAGAGACATGAAATTACCATAAAAGATGCAAAATTGCCACAAAAGGATGCAAAACAACTGCAAACAGATATGAAAGTACAAAAAAGACACAAAGTTGCCTCAAATAGATACAAAACTCCCAAAAGATGCATAACAACTACAAACAGATATGAAATGACAAAAAAAGACACAAAATTACTGCAAAGAGACACAAAACCAAAAAAGGATGCAAAATGGCCACAAAGAGATGCTAAGGAACTACTACTAAGAGGTCTGCTACTACTACTACTACTACTAAGAGATGCAAAACTACCTCAGAGACACAAAACCACAGAAAGATGCATAGAAGAGTCCAATATCAGTCTTCATCTCAGATTAACTGATTTAGTCCTACTCTGTCCAGTTACCTACAAAAACGGGACACTAGAATCAGTAAAAATGTGGACCGTACAAGTTGTTTCAGTGTTGTGAAAATTATAGCTATGGGATAAAATATCCTGGTTGCTGTTGTTGAACCTGAGTTTATCAAAATTTTAATCTAAAATGACAACAGACTCTATAGACCAATCATTTGAAATATTATATATAATTATATAAAGTTTTGGAGTAACTCAAGAGTGAATCATTTGTTCCAACCCGTCACACCCACCTGCAGCTGCTCCTTCTCGTTAGTTCTTATCACTTTCAGTTCATTGTTGACCACGGAGGTCTGGGTCAGGTCGAGGGAGTCGGTGGGCACCGGAGAGTAGGAGGCGGAGCGGCCGACCCGTCGGTACAGGCTCAGGGAGGACGCGCTGTTGCGGGACACAGCCATGGACCGAAGCCCGGGGGAGCCCCGAGGAGAGGAGCTGCCCATGCGAGAGGCCGAGACGGGGAACTTTGGAGAATCCCCGAAAATCTTCCGGTAGGATGACGAGGTGTAACGGTCTCCGTGGCTCATCTTTGCCGTGAGTCAGAGATAAAACTGAGGAGCTTAAAGAGCTTTGCGGGGAGTTTATAGCCCGCAGACTGCAGGTGGAGCGAACCATTTTACGCACGAGGGGATACGACATTTTACGCACGAAGGGACACATCTGTGCAACATTTGTACAGTGGGGTGAAGATGTTAAGTTAGGTTTTGATAGTTTAAGTGTTAAAATAAACAACAATTTATTTTGTTCTCGGATTTCATACATGTTTCTGGTTCATTTCGCGTGCGTAAAATGATGGAACAGTCCACCGAGGAGCGTCACCACATTCTGCGTCCGGTGTTTAATTTTTTCATACGAACAGGTAGAGCCAGATGGATAACAGAGTGGGTTCTATATGCAGTAATTCAATTCCCAGTTGTATGTATGCATCTCTGTGTCTTTATCACACCCAAAAAGGGAATGTACTTTGTCTATGGGAGAAGGTGGGTGGCTGGGGTGCGACCTCATTTTTTTTTATACCATGAGACTCCCCGGAGTTACAAATATTTTTTTGAGCAATTAGAAACCAAAAAAGATACAAAATAATAAGTAGAAAATACCTGAAAATTAGATTTTTGTTTTTAAAAAAGTAAAACCAACAACAACAACAAAAGAAATAACCTGGGAAAAAAATATATAATTTAAGCTACGTAAAAAATATAATAATTCTGAAACATAATTTAAAATATGTAATTGCGATAGAAATAAATACAGTTATAGTACTTTCATTATTATCTAAAACTTACCATTTCTAGCATTTGTAAATTATTACCACGTTGCTCATTGCACCTTCTACATTTGTTGAAAGGAATCTAATTGCCCGCGGTTTAAAGGTTTAAATGCCTGTTAAAACTGTCTGAAAGCAGCACAAGAAAAGCAATGCTTGCTCTAGGTATAAAAGCGTTAAATGCAACTCTCCCTCCACCATAAGTCACATTTCACAATTTCTGGCTATGATAAATGTTGCGATTTGGTAGAATTTTGAAGAAAACAGGTCTTTCAAACACATTTTGGGGTTCTGAGGGTATTCAATTAATATGAAACACGACCATTTAAAGTTGAATGTCCCCTCCCGAAATCAAATAAGAAAACACAACTGTCTCATTAGTGCTTCAAAAATATGTTCCTCCGCCGTTTTGCACCGCCCCTCTCCTCTCATAAATAACGAACAGTACCTTAATGTGTCTCATTTCTCTGTGATGTCTGCCATAGCGTTACGAAACGCAAGTTCAAATTGCGAGAACTTGCTATTAACAAAAACAGTTCGACAGATTTGATAGTTTAATATGCCTTTAAAATATTTCTGCCTTTGTGAAAACATTTTAACCCTTAATATACAAATTCTTAAATGATAACTAAATGATGTATCAGTTTGGGACTGTTTTCACTGATGGAGGATTCTGGTCTGTCTGCATCCTGCAGGAGATTAACTGTCCCAAATTCACCTGCACAGGACGCAGCTGATGCCACTGTAGTCCGACAGCTCCTCCACTCTGCTGCTATGAGCTCTGCATCTCGTGGAAACAGTGGGAGCATTTCATTTTCCTTCTATCGCATTAATAACAATACATTAAAACTTTCACCAAAGGAGTGAAAACAAGACGTTCTGGGAAAATGTATTTATACACTTCAATTTATTCTGACTAAAATCTTTCTTAATAACTTGATTTAATTGATTTGAGTGTGAACAACTCATAATCTCTAATGTAAAATAATATGAGTTTGTAATTTTAACATAGCGCATTAATGCTTATAACCTACATTTAAACCTCTCAATCACAGTACCTTCCTGATCCATTTGAGCATCTCTTGGCTGATAATAACAGACAGTTGAATAAATAAATAAAGAAATAAATAAATATTTATTTAAAGTGTCTGATGAGAACAAAAGTGCTAAAAAATATATTATTATGGCATATATTTGGGTAGGAATGAGGAATTTCACTTCAAGTTTTTTTTAGATAAAAAGAAAATAGTTTAGGGACAGTTCGCTGTTTATGAGAGGGGATGATGAACTAGGGAGGCACTTATTTTTTTTAAGCATTGAGGAGGGAGTTATGCCTTTTTTAACTGGCTTTAAATGGTCGTATTTTGTATTTATTTTAAATAACGTTAATGGCTTTTAACGATATGTTTTTTTTAATCTCATAACCACACCATAGATCACCAGCAAATGTGATATATGAGTATTTATGGTGGAGAGAGGGTCATACATTTACCCCAGTCCTCCAGGGAGGCTCATGGAAAAATATTTGTATCTCCACAGAGGGTCATGATGTCATTGCTCCTCTTGTCCAGGGGGAGGCGCTGCAGCACAAACAAACAACCTGTTTCTGAAGGTTTCCATTGGAACAAAATCATAACGAGTCAGTGAAGAAGCTGCAGTAGCACATAAAAACACTGTGGTTGAGTGTGTGTGTTGTCTCAGCTGTGTGTTGGACAGAGGACAGAGAATAAAAAGACTGGGTCCCGCTGTGTCACTCAGGCTGAACTACAGCGTCTATTCACGGGCGCGATCCCACTACTGAGCGGCACGGGGGCTTTGACCTGCTCCGTCTCCGACCTGGGCCGGTACACCCCTCCTTAGGCGACCTGGTGATCCCGGGCTCCCCCAGGAGCACCATATCGATACCGAACTTAGTGCGGACACCCGATCGGCACAGCCCGCTGCAGTTCAGAGCTCCTGAGCTCAACCGATTCGCCAGCCTCAGCCTCCCGGTGACTTGGATTACAGGCGCGCGCCACCGCACCCGGCGGAGAACTTTGTCATTCATAAGGATTTGGGGCTTTTACAAACATGACGTCATCAGAGCGCTCGCTCCAGTGGCATCTAGTGACGAAAATGAAATCTGCAGCTGCAGGGTTTAAAATCAACCTTTTAATGCGAGTAAAGTTTAAAATAGTTGAAATGCGCGTCTCCAAATTGAGAGGTACTGAGATACTGTGCGCATTTAACGCATGCCGCACAGCACCATTAATTTAATGAATTACTACTAATATATATATATATATATATATATATATATATATATATATATATATATATATATATATATATATATATATATATATATTAGCTTACTTATACATCAGACACTACTGCCATATTCCATGCCTCTACATACTGAACCATGTTAACCTCAACTCAACTTAAAGACCACACGAAATGGCCAAATATAAGGTACAGGGTATATTTATAAGTCAGTTAAAAAAAAAAAAAGTTTAAAAATTAAATTTTTATCACTTATTAAAATATGTATAATCATAATTTTCATATCATTAGAGACAGGGAATTGTTTTCCCTCAAAAAACAACAAGCATTTAACCAAACATATACATTAACGTCTGTTATTTAAAGAAAAATTTGCGGGTCGCATAAAAAACAAACATAATCTTTCCTCAAACAATAAATAATACAGTGCACACTAAGACGTTTAACTCCAAAGAAACAACCGTCAATAGTAAACAGACCTCAAAAAGCCTCTGATATTATAGACAAAAACGGTGTATCTGTCCCTTTAAGACACATGACTCGGAAGGAGGCATCCGGATCCCATTTCGCCTGCACCCGCCAACCACGGACTCACTCAGAGATCCGCTTTAGCAGATGTAAGTAGTCTCTACTGAGCTGAACTATCATATAACAGAAGGAGTGAAAACTGTCGTGCGTAAGTTTGTAGTTTCATCCCACGCGCTGCTTTCTGAACAGTTTTGATGGGAAATGCTGGACTGTTATTTCTGTTTCCGGTTCATTTCGCGGGTGTTTGGGAGTGATTTTTTTTTTTTTAGATAGCAAGACGTTTGCTGAGGCTACAAATGTTTTTCTGAGTGTATGGTTAAAATCCATGACCCTCCCTGCACCATTAATTACTTGTTAGTTTTTAAAAAGTAGCAAACTTTCAAATGAAACATGTAAAATAAAGTGATTTTGATGAAATACCACTATTTTAAGCTTAGATTTGGCTATTTATTTAACAAAAAAACTTAAAACACTGAAAAATGAAGGTGATGCTGAAGTGCTGAATTTATTTTAAGAGTTCACCAGTTTACATGTTATTAAGGCCCAAAAGCATGTTTAAGGGTGGCTACTTTAAATGACAGGCTGTCTGTGAGGCTTCATAATAAGTGTTGACAGATTATGGGCCTGGCCAATATTTGGCATTTTGCAGATTTTCTGTATTATTTTAATGATCGGCAATATAATTAATTAATTAAAAAGTGAAAAGAAAGTGTCAGCATGGGAGGAACTTTAACTTTATAAGACTTTAAGGAGCTATTTTTATTTTAATTTTCATTTGACTTTTTAAGAGCAGTTTCTGGGGACTTGCTGTATTTGATGTTGAAAGTTTCAGTTGGATTTAACATTTGCTAAAGGCATTTAAACAAAATTTTGTGTAGGAGGAGTTTGTTCTTTTCTAAATTCTAAATATTGACAGAAAGATTTTCATTTCTAGTGTAAATGAAGTACCATTGTCAGTCAACTCCTAATTTTAACATCTTGTAATTCCACGACAGCTGTACAAACTCCATCTGCTGATTCAGATCATGTAAAACTCCACAACAGCCATTCCAAGGTCAAGAACGAACTTCGAATATCTTTGTTTTTATGCAAAGTTTAGGCCCCGGTTTAACCGTTTTTGTTTGTTTTCAGAAATGGCCTCCATCAACAGTCTCTTATCTGAGGAGCAGCTTTGTTGTCACATCTGCCTGGATGTGTTCACTCAGCCGGTTTCCACTCCATGTGGACACAACTTCTGCATGTCCTGTATCACGTCTTACTGGGACGACACGCAAGTCAGCCGCTGTCCGGTCTGTAAGGACACATTTGAAAGAAGACCGGAGCTTAAGGTCAACACTTTCATCTCTGAGCTGGCGTCACAGTTCAAGTCGCTTCAAGTGACAGACGCTCCTATCATGAGCTCGGACCAGCAGTCAGCTTGCAGTGTTGGGTCCGTGCTGTGCGATATTTGCACTGATACTCAGCAAGAGGCGGTCAAATCCTGTCTGGAGTGTCTGACGTCTTACTGCGACGTCCATGTGGAGCCTCATCACAGAGCCGTCGGCCTGAAGAGACACACACTGATTAACCCCTTGGCGAATCTCGAGGACAGGATCTGCACGGAGCACACCCGACTCCTGACCCTGTTCTGTGGAGACGATGAGGTTTTGCTGTGCGACGTCTGCGCCGGTTTGCATCACGCAAATCATGACGTTGTTCCTGTGCAGCGAGCGTACTACCAAATGACGGCTCTCCTCGGGGACACTGAGGTTAAAGTGCAGCGGATGATCCAGGAGAGGCTGCAGAAGGTGCAAACCATGAAGGAGTCAGTAGCTGAAAGCAAGAAAGAAAGCAAAGATGTGATCACAAACTGCGTGCGGGAGTTGACGGCGCTGGTCTCTGAGATCCAGATGAGCCAGACGGAGCTCGTTAAAGTCATCAAGGAGAAGCAGGAGGCAGCAGAAAAACAGGCGGATGGGGTTATCGACAGCATGGAGCGAGAGATCAGCGAGCTGCAGAAGACAATGACGAAGATCAGGGAAGTGAAACAGACTGAGGACCAGCTTTGTTTCCTCCAAAGCCTGCCAAAACCATCCACCATACCACATACAAACGATCTGTCCACAATCAGGTTTAACAGACCGAAAGACATACACCACATGCAGCAATCTATGAAAAAATCCGTGTCTCAACTGCAAATGTTTCTGAGTAGAATGAACACAGAAATACAAAAACTCTCTGATGGCACATACGACACTACGTTGAGTTACGTGCAGCAGTACGAGGAGAACATTCTGCTCGATCCTGAAACAGCTCACCTCCGCCTGATCATATCCAGTGACAGGAAACGGGTGAGATTCGGGATGGACGCAGGTTTCAGGGGAAACCAGATCCCGAGCTTGAACAAGTTCACCGTAAATCTCGCAGTTTTGGGACAGAGAGGCTTTGTGAAAAGGTTTTACTTTGAAGTGTTCGTGGGTGGAAAAACAGAGTGGTGTCTGGGCGTGGCCAAGGCGTCGGTCCAAAGGTGGGACCGTGTTCCTCAGAGTCATGGTGTAGGACTCTGGGCCATCTGGTATCTAAAAGGTAAGGTTGAGGCCTACAGTTCTCCAAACGTGCCGGTGCACTTTGGGAAAGTGGAGCGGGTCGGCGTGTTTGTGGATTATGACGGAGGGAAAATTTCTTTCTATGACGTACAGACCGCAGCACTCATTCACTCGTTCGCTGAGTGCGTCTTCACCGAAAAACTGTACCCGTACTTTAATCCTTGCGACAATGAATACGGGTCAAACCTAGGGCCGATGGTAATTGTTCCTGTCAATCGCACGGAGTGAATGGAAGACTGTAAATGCATAAAAGGAGAAATTCGGAGAGAAACGATAACAACATGACTGCTAAGTGTGCAGATTGTCTCTGATTAACCCTTAGGGCCTGCTTTAACATTACACACACTCGTATCGCTCCACACATAAAATGTGCTTTTCAAAAATCAAGCTTTAAAAAATATTATACATTAATATTATTTTCTACTGTCATTGAGTTTATTTTTTTTTGAACATCAGTTCTAATCATAAATAGAATTTTAACCCTTAAAATGCAAGGTTTTTGTCATTATGCCACTATGTTTTTGGATTTTAAAAAATACAGAAAAAATGAATTATTCTCAATATACTACATACAAAGTAGATTTTTTATTGGGTGGGGGAATTGTCACAGCCTGGGATAATGATTTGCATCAACATTGTGACACTGCGACTAGTGGAAATAGCATGTATTGTCTCTGTAGGCCTGCATAGAAGTTGTTTTCACGATGAGTTTCCCTCCACTGGAGCTGTCCGAACACTTTTACCAATAAAGATTTAATCAAACTGTTTTTATGTCCAGTTGAATTTATTGTTACAGGGAGTTTTTAATTTTGCAGCAGAAATGTAAGGTGTCGCAGTATTCGCAGCAACTTCGTACACACAGAAGTGCACCATCTATATTCCAGATATCTACATACACATACAAAACTGCAGCTGTGTCATTAAACATATATATATATATATATATATATATATATAGTTTGGGGGGTGTTTCCTATTGTTTTTAAATAATTTCCAGTTTTTAGATTTTCCTGCATTGGGAATTGGGAACTTTTACATTGAATACTTAAAGTACTTTTTTTGAATGTACATTGAATTTTCAACGCAGGACCTTTACATGTTAAAAGTATTTTTGCAGAGTGGTATTAATACTTTTACTACAGGGGCTTTACCCCAGATATTTTTTTCTTTAGCCCCGAATAGTACTGTGGCCACAGCTGGGAGCACTTGCTGTACGCCATGGGCTGTCCCGGGGTGAAAAACACACAGACAGACTTAGGAACACGTTCCCTGCGTTCCAATACCCATACTACCATATGATTTAGTATGCCAGAAAAAGATTTAATATGTCCTAATACAAAGTATGTGAAATGCAGTATGCCAAAAATACCAGGATGTCCTTCTACATCAGGCCGTATGCAAAAAAAGCATACTTTTCTGGCTATTCTTACCCACAATCCTCTGCACAGCTGCAGATTCTTCACATCTTGACAGCTGGTTGACAGCTGACAGAAGCCGCAATGATGAATGACATGCATCAGTGCATTCAAGGGACTAAAGACCAGTCACATGGTAATAATAGCAATATATATCGTTTAAGTGAACAAAAACAATCATACAGATAACCACCAACAAAAATAAATGAAAATGACAATGATAAAAAAATGCATATGTAGGCTAATAAAATGAATATATAATTTTTGAATCCACAATGTATGCAGTTTTAACTTAAAAGTTACACCTTGTTAAGTAACAATAGCAGAGCTCTCCGGGTTAACCTCCGGCTCTGTTGAGTTTGGTGAACGGTGATTTGTTTTATGTCCATGATAACAGTTATATGAGAAAGAGGGTCAAAGTTTAGGGTGCAGTGTTATGAAGAAGTAGTATGTCCTGATTGTGTGCATAGTGCATGCAACAGTACATACTTTGCAAGGGCAGCCATAGTACCTACTATGTGATACAGAAGCACCCTTTATCTTGTAGCCAGCAAGGTAACGAAAACAAGCACTCCCAATAAACACCACAGAGAAAGAAGACGTGAAAGCTGCGGTTAGCATGCTGTTAGCAATGGACTTCACACGACAACATCCATAACCTGGATTAAAAGTCATTTTTATTCTTTTTGGGGGAGCCTTACGGAAGAAAGGAATACAAATACCGGGGGAAAGGACACACTATGACAGCTTCAGTCACAGGTAGGGAGTTAGCACTTTTTGTCTCGCTTGTTGTAAATTTAAATTCATTTTAGGCTATTTGGTGCTTATGGCTAAATTGAACCGGACGATTCAGTTACAGAGAACCAGCCACGCTAACATTTTTGTAGCCTGTCCATACCATACTGACAAAAGTAACCTTAAGCTAACATGATAATGTTTTGGTGCGCAATGCTAATCCGCTCAACCTCACAATTAGCATTAGCTTAAACATAATTGGGTCACGAAATTTGATTTATTTCATTTAATTTGAAGAAACAATGATTATGCAACATGCTAAAATATGTAAATGTAATGTACTGAAACCCTTGCTCATCGAATAAAATAAATAATTATTTAATAAAATAAAAAGATAAGTGATGTCATTGCTCCTCTTGTCCAGAAGGAGGCGCTGTAGCAGAAACAAACGCTACTGTTTCTGAAGAGTCAGTGAAGAAGCTGCAGTAATATAAAAACACTGTTGTTGAGTCTGTGTGTTGAACAGTAGAAAGAGAGCACAAACTCGTGATTTTTAATGTCAAAAGAATATGATTTGGTCATTTTGTGTGGTGCGTTAGTCCTTAACCGTAACCTAAATTTAAACATATCAATCACAGTAATTTGAGCATTTCTCAACTATGAATAACAGACAGCCGTATATATATATGTGTGTGTGTGTGTGTGTGTGTGTGTGTGTGTGTGTGTGTTTATAGATAGATTGAGTACCTGGTGAGAAAATTGTATTAAAAATATATTGTATTAAAAATGTATTATTTTGTCATATAATTGGGTATGTCTTAACCCTATGCTCACATTTCATGGTTATTATGATTCTTGGAGGAATTCCTGTTCTCCATGAGGTTTTCTAAAAGTTTAAAAGAAAACGGTTATTTTAGTTAGTTAGTTGTTAGTTTAGGGACTATTTGCTATTTATGAAAGGGGATTGTGTGGTGCAGAACTGAGGAGGCCCTTCAATTTTTTATTATTATTTTTTTTTTATCATGCATTTACCCTAGTCCTCCAGGGAGGCTCATGGAAAAAATATTTCTTGCTCTGGGGAGGGTCATGATATATATGTAAAGTACTTTTCCTAAATATAGTCCCTAACTGTATCCTATCTGTGGTGCTGCACTGACTGCTGTGGTTGATGGCCATTGCTCCTCTTGTCCAGGGGGAGGCGCTGCAGCACAAACAAACAACCTGTTTCTGAAGGTTTCCATTGGAACAAAATCATAACGAGTCAGTGAAGAAGCTGCAGTAACACATAAAAACACTGTGGTTGAGTGTGTGTGTTGTCTCAGCTGTGTGTTGGACAGAGGACAGAGAATAAAAAGACTGGGTCCCGCTGTGTCACTCAGGCTGAACTACAGCGTCTATTCACGGGCGCGATCCCACTACTGAGCGGCACGGGGGCTTTGACCTGCTCCGTCTCCGACCTGGGCCGGTACACCCCTCCTTAGGCGACCTGGTGATCCCGGGCTCCCCCAGGAGCACCATATCGATACCGAACTTAGTGCGGACACCCGATCGGCACAGCCCGCTGCAGCTCAGAGCTCCTGAGCTCAACCGATCCGCCAGCCTCAGCCTCCCGGTGACTTGGATTACAGGCGCGCGCCACCGCACCCGGCGAGGGTTGCTCGTTTTCACAGAGGTTTTGGGCTTTTACAGTTGGGACGTCGTCAGGGAGCACGCTCTACCGGTGGCTGGTGACGACAAAACGTAGTTGAGGACATTAGAATTTGCTTAATTTCCCGAAAGCTGCGACAAAAACAAGCTAGTTCATCCACAGCTGCTTTCACATGTCGCCTATAATGTTGTCAGAACTGTGGATGGATACAGACAGCTCCAGCTGTTTCTAAAAACACCCTCTGACTCTTGTTTTTTAAAGTAGTATAGCTCACGTCTTTAAGATTTTTTTTTTTTAATTGTCTATTTTATTATTTCTTTAAAACAGCAACATTTAATCATGACTCGCCAGAAATTCAGAAAGATGAAGAAACAAAATAATTACAAACACACTACATTTAACAGCTTTTGCTTGTTGGTGTTTTATTTACAAACTGGAATTTTGATCTTTCTTCGATAAACACATGTTTTGCTTTCTAAAGCAAGCACTTGTATTATGCAAGCACTTGTATTGCAAGCACTGGTAATAATAATAATAATAATAATAATAATAATAATAATAATAATAATAATAACAACCTTTCAAAATTTGTAAGAAATTAGTCGACTTAGAAAATGATTTTCTAAAAAGTATGAAAAAATTTCCAGGGGAAAAAAACCTATGGAAAACTGTTTTTATAATTAAAGTAAATATGTATTTGAAATTATGTTACAATAACATAATAATTATTAAGCACTTTTTCCAGGTCTTTTTAAAAAAATATTTATTTATTTTTAATTTTTTAATTTTTTTTTTTGTTTTTACTTTTTTCAGTAATTGTGTTGTAGTTCTTATTGATTTCTTGCTTATTTTGGAATCATTTCTTCATTCACGACTCATTTCCATCCTTTGTTTTTCAAAGAAATCAAGCCAATTTGTGCAAGTTTTAAAGGGTTAAACTCCTGAGTGCCTATTTTGTTCCAGTCTGTGATGATTTATATGAAGGCTTGTGCCAGGTGATGCAGAGTCCAGGACGTTTTGCAGTAGTATGGACTGGTGAGGTTTTTCAGCGATCTCTTTCACTTACAAAAAGGTTTTACAGCCTGGGATGCTGTCATGTTTCCTTCCACTTTATTCTCCTCTCCTCAACCCCACAGAGGAACTCTTTTCCTCATGGAGGTGCCACGTGATCACACGTCTCTCCTGGATGCTGTAAATGGATGTCTTGACGTGTACAGCATCTGCAGAAGACTGACGGACATTGATGAGGTGTGCACAAAGCTTCTCTCCCAGGTCTGTTAGAAGAGAAGAGAGGTGTGAGGTGTGGAGGAGAACATGTGGCTAAATGCAGAGACGGGGTTGGCTAGCTGCTGTACCTCTGTTAGCTCTATTGAAGATGTACACATATTGTGTTGCATAACTGGAATGACTAGTTTAGGAGGGAAAAAAGCCTCCTGACGTAACATTTCTGACTCTATACAGCACACTGCCAGGTAGAACAATCTATGCATTACAAGAGGTGACGATATTTTCCAGAGAATCCAGAGAATTTGTATGGAATTGTGTTGCAATTTGCACTGATTGCCAGCAGAGGTCGATGCAAATTAAGGATTATTTAATCTCCCAATTTATTAGTGTATAACCACTTTAAATCAATCCAAAACTAATCCATAGGGTGCTGCTGGAGCTGTGATTTTGACAGAAGTGACTGCAAGGCTGTAAGGAAACAGAAGGGAGGCAGTTGTGGCAAAATACTGCCTCCCATGTCATTATTATTAATGATGTATTTTGTCATGATTATTATTAAAATCCTTGAATAATTGGGGTTCAAAAACATGATGTTGCATTTTTTTCATTATGCGTATGACCCAATTCATATTACATATTTCACTCTCTGACACCTGGATCGACAACAGTTTTTTTTGTTTTTTTTTTGTTTTATTTTGTTTTGTCTGTTTGTTTTGCGCTGCAATCCTTTCACAAGTATTTAAACTTTTAAACCTGAGCACACTGGTGGGATTTCTTGCAAAAACATGGGGAAAAGGCAATGAGCAACCTGGCAAGAAATGCTCTGCAAATTGCAAAAAAAAGTAGATGTAGACATATAAGTAAAAAAAAAAAGCTAGGTAAAATGTAAAAACAAAGAAAAAACAAAACAAAACACACATTTATAATTAACATAATAATATATTTTAAATTATTTTGTAGAGCTTTTGTTATTTTTTTGCGTTTTTTCCCAGTGATTTCCTTTTTGTTTATTTTATTTTGTTTTATTTTATTTTATTTCTATTCTCATTTTGTTTTGTTGTTATTTTTGGGGCCATTTCCACCTATGTTACTCATTACCTTCCTCCCATGTTTTAAAATAAATCAAGCAATTTTACTCAGGTTTCGAAGGGTTAAATATCTCTTCTTATCGCATATAGCTCTACCCGCCCAGCTGTCCTCAGTGGTCACTGGGACTGATCTCCGGACATGCACCGGGAGTGTGCGTCCCTTTAAACCGCACACAGCGGGACTGCGGAGGGCTGCGTGACTGTACCCGCTTCCGCACGAGCGCCATTGGCCGCCACCGCGGTGTAGGCGGGACACGCGCTCTGACTCACCTCTGAGTCACTGCACGACACGCCTGTCACACACTGTTGCTGAGGCGTTCACTGACTGTGGGAATACATACCGTTTTTAAATTCGTGTCAAATAAATATCTTTACGGAGAGGGGAAATAAATCACAGAATAACCAAATGCCCCCAGGAGCAGCCTAAATGCACGTGTCAATATATCGTAGCTTACTATAATACGTATTAATAGTACATTTTACAGGCTTTGTATAGAATTGCCAAATGTTTATTTTAACACTCCCACACCTGCGGTAAAACATTTTCCCCATGCCTAAACCCTGCATATTAACCGAATTGTGTGAGTTTTTAAAGGACCTGTTCTTTTTTTTTAATCATAGGAAGGGGTGGATGAGGTGTGACTTCTTTGTTTTTGTTTATTTTTTTTACCCTCCGTTATTTTAAGATTATATTTGGTTACATTTTCGTCTGATGGAAGCATCTGTCTAACCTTAATCTGTTCATAGACCATCACATTAAAAAAAAAATCAATTGATAATTTTTGTTTTTACACTTGTGGCTTTTATAAATGGTGAAATTGAAAAATTTGGCAGTCCCTTTGTTTTTCTTTGATTGCTGCTTTTAATGTAGTTTTCCAGTTTTCATGTTGTTCTCCGTTCCTTTATTTGCCTTGAATTTCAATCATACATTTGGGAATGAAGAGTAGCTGCTACTCGGGTAGTGGATAACAAACAAGACCCCCCCAGTCCCAGTCCCAGTCCCAGTCCCAGTCCCAGTCCCTAACCACCTCCGGACTGAGTGCTAGGTTCACCGTATTTACTATCTGTCCCATGGCACATAAACGCAGCACCAGACTGGCTGTTCTTACATGACTTCGCATTGGCCGCGGTCTGTGACATTGGAGGCGTTGGATTCAGCCTGTCCATCAGTTTTTGGGTAAAATACAAATTAGACATCTTAACATTAACGACGTGATCTTTCTGCCAGAACCAAAAATCCCGAAAGCCATTTCTTTCAAATCTATTTTTCTACTTTAGCACCGTGCTGGACGGATCTGCCATAGAGGGTGAGTGTCTCAAACTGCATCTTCAACTCTTGCGTGGTGTCTGCTGCTCTCTGTTGTGATGTTAAGTTGAGTTTCATTGTGCCTCTCTAACTGTAAGTTTGATTTTATGCGTCCGCGTATTGTCTCCTTTTTTAAAGCACCTTAAACACGTTAAGAAAGTAGTTCTTGGTGTGGTAAACATATGATATGTGCGGGTCCAATGAATGGGCAGGTATTCTGGGCTGTCTACGTGAGGAAACGCTTTCACAAGTGGAAAAGCGCAGCGTGGAATTCCCGTTACGCACAATTGTATCGCGCGTGGACAGTGCACCGCCAAACTGCACTGAAAAAAATGTGTTTTAAAGGATCTTGCGCCTCGCTTAACGCGTATGTACTATTAAACGAGGCATCGTGTAATTCAGCGTATTAAGTTGAAGCTGTTCTTCAAATCGGCAGACAGCTGACACACCAAATGTGATTTATCATCATGAGATCTTACATTTTGGAAATTGTGCCCCTTCTACCGACGCTCTTTTTTCTCTTCAACGAGAAGAGAATGGGAATCTATTATTAAAGTTTAAATTAGAGGGAAATGTGTTATGTTCGGCACATAATTTGCACGCCGAATTAAGTAAAGGGTTGTCAAGATTAACATCCATACACCCCCCCCCCCCCGGAAGTCTAGTTTGTTAAGGTTTTCATAAGAGTGAGAATGTAACCGGTCAGTTGGATAAACCGGCCACGGTTTGCTCTCTTGTCGCTCCGAGGAGAGCGGCGCGCGCTCGCCGCTGTTCTGCTGCTGCTGCCTGCATTATATAACCAAGTTTTGTTTAAGCTCACACGCACACACACACACACACACACACACACACACACCCACACACACACACACACACACACACACACACACACACACACACACACACACACACAGCATCACTGACTGATTTGCTGCTGCGCTGCTCTGGTGCAACACAGTATTCCCTACTTGGGCCTGATCCACACACTGGTGTTAATAAGACTGTGATAGTGTGGATGCGTGCGTATATGCATGCGTGCCTGCGTGCGTGCGTGCGCTTTGATGCGTGCGTGAGGTGTCATCGAGTTCAAACTGTGAGGGAAAAAATAACTGCAGGGAAAGAGTTGTATTTGAAATCATATTTATTACAGTTAGTGTTAGTAGTGGTGGCAGTAGTAGTGGGTAACCTGGAATACTAGTTAATTCTCATGTTAAGCTTAGACACTCATTGCACATGCATCCACACACAGGCTGAGCAGGTCTGTCTTAATGCTGTTGCTGTACTTATCATGTTTTAATTGTGATATCATAAGTGTATTTGACAGAGCGTGCAGTTCAGCGTGGCTTTACCTAACTCCTGTGGCATCTGGTGGCATTTTGCACAAAGAGCTGGGGCCTCTCAGATGGTCTCCTTTAAAAAAATCAGGCCCAAAGATACAATATCATGCATTATTTCACAATAAAAGGCAAAGATTAGAGAAAAGTACCCCCAAAATATAAAGAAATGATCAGAACATTGTTTCTTCTTCTTTCCTCCACCCTTCATACCTGTATACCTGTACCTGTCTACATTCAACTCCAACTCAACCAGCTAAAACAATAAACCACTACATGTGCATCAGTTTGAATATTTTCAGAATTTCACATATAATAATAAATCAGTCACTGGAGCCTTCAAAAAAAGTACTTTTAGTGTTTATACTTAAAGTACATTTAACTGATAACACGTCTGTACTTTGACTTTACTTAGAGTGTTTTTACACTGAACTCACTGATATCACCTCAGTTTACTACCACATAAGAGCATTAAGGACAAAAAAATATTTTCCTCACTTTTTTGGATTAAATATTTTAATCAACTTCAGTCCTGACCAAAATGACCAAATATTTGAATATTTGGGGTATTTTAACCCTTTAAAAGCAAATTGATAACATGACGTCACCGTTGTTTCTTTGTGAATGATGGAGGGCTAGGGGACTTTTTTTTTTTTTTTTTTTACTCAAGTGTTGGATAAGATTAGCAACAACATTGATTTTGATGCATTGATAGCATTAAATGCATTAAGACCCCTAAAGCCATGAAGGATAAAAATGTCCACTTCCAAAAAACTCTTATAAAAATATTACAAATAAATGTTCTTATCATTTTTTGAGTAAAATCTTTCAGTCAACTTCAGTCCTGATCAAAACTACCAAATATTAAATATATTGTCCTTAATGGCCTTATGTGATAGAATATTTGTACACATTGTTATAGACCCATTAGAAAAACTGAAATTGGAACCAAAAAAAAAAACCTTCTTACCAAAAATCATGCCAAATGCTGTAACTCAGACAAATGATTGCCACAACAAAAGGGAAAATGACCACTTTGGATTAAAATGTCCATAATGATACCAGAGGATTAAAAACAACTGTATCTCCACTGGCAGTAATACTATACGATTTTCTATAGTAACTTTAATTTTTTTGCCTAATATGCATATTTTCATTGTATCCACATAACATGTACTTTCTGTCGGGGTACTGCATCAGTCATTCGCCCTGTCTGGCCCATGCCGGTCTGGCCTGGATGAAGCGGGTGCCGTCAAATGGCCATGGGGGCTGCCGGAACTTTGTCAACGGGATTACACAAGCAACCAGGCTTCTAATTTAGCAGCTAATCCAGATTAAGGTGCCGTGGTTCGTCTGTGCTCCCAGCCTGAGGCTCAGACGCCGCGGCCCGTCTGGCACACAGAATCAGCCGCCATCCAGCCTTCACTGTCTCTGTCTGAACACAGAACACTGAACTAAGGCCAGGTCCCTGCAGTGGCCTATATCTGATATCTTTGTTTTTCTAGGTAGGGTTCTTAAACTCACATTGTGGACAGAGTAAACTCGAGACTGATACCTGTCCATGGTATTTTATCAAATCTGGACTCAGACGAGAATTAAATTGGCAAGTGCTTCCCATGCCATCCTGAGCTGTTGATGCACAAGACAGAGCAGCTGGTGCTCAAAGTGAAGCAGGGCTGAGGTTGCTCTCACCTGAAATGAACCAAAGATAATGCTCTAGAGTTCAAATTATGGACTATATATAAAGATGGATGACGATTAAGTGTCACAACTGCTGTCAAGCAGTTGCAGGAACACCAGACTCTCTCTCACCTAACACTGAAGCTTCATGGTGCACGGTGTCTCTCTCTCTCCTGATGGCACAAACTGTCTGGGACATTCTTCTCTTGCCCCATGGTGTCTTCCCACCTGACAGTGGAGCTGTGAAGCTCATGGTCTGTCCCTCACTCACCTGATGGTGAAGCTCTGGGGCACAAGTTGTCAGCCCCGTGGCTGTAATCCCCCTCCTGCTGACCTAAACTCCGTTGATTCATGCTGAAGCTCCGAAACCCAAAAAATGTGTGTCTCAGTGGCTGCAGACCGCTGTCTTGGTGGAAATAAGGTGTTTAAAGAGACCACTCACAATGATTTCAGGCTTTGTTCCAGCCATGTGTCTGCTCAAAATGTCCTTGAAGAGGACTCTGAACTTGAATTTTCTCGCTCATTTTAAGTTGCTTTGAGTGGCATCCCAGTATCCACTGCATTCTTAACATGCAGATATCTTATAGTATCATCTTCTGTGGTGCAAACAGTGGATTTATGTGTCATAAAGGACAATTACCAACTTCAGATTGGCAGTCAGTGAAAGATCATGGACAGGCGCTGTATTTCTCGCTGACTTTAACACCACTAACTGCTGGTTCGTGCTTCTGTTTTTTCTGACCTTCTCGTTTTAATGCATTTGGCATTCAGTGTGGAGAATCTGACAGAGAGACTGAAAGAGACACAGAGAGAGAGAGAGAGAGAGGGAGAGCTCTGTGAACTATAAATAGACAGTGGGAGAGTTGTTGCGATGATAGCATCACCACACAATAATCCCTCAGTAGGACTGGCGTTGCTCCACTGCACTAACCCAGCCCTAACAGTGAGCAGGTATCCCCCTGTAAGCAGGGTTATCTGGTGACCCTGAGCCTCTGACCCTCTGCTCAGCCTCTCTGTGTGTACATGTTGTATTAAGCTTGTTAAGATGGACCTGTGGGCAAAGGAGAATGTTCCACTGTGGCCTCAACAGTCTAAATTCAGAATAATCCTTTTAAATTTGTCGTGTACGGGGGGGCTTACTGGTCAGTCAGACAGCAGGCGTAGGTGTAGACTATGTTCCTGTAATGTTGTGGGATTTAGCTGCTGTTTGTTGAATGCTGTGCTGGACTCTCACTGTGGCTCCCATCAGCTCTCACTCAGACGCAAAATATTGACCCTTATCAGCCCCCAGATACTGAATATTGCTCTTGACTTCTGTTGCTGATAAGGTCTAACTGCAGAAATGTAAAGGGATTAATCAACAAATTGGCTCAATTTCTTTTAAAAACAGACATTTTTCCTTTTTTTTTGATAATACTAATAATCCCCCCTCAGGCTCATTTCAGATCATTTTCTTATCAACCTTTATATACATGCTGTGGTAACTCTTCCATCAAATGCAGATTATCTGCTCCAATATGTCGATTTTTGCTTTTTTTGACCAATTAAATCATGAGTTTGAGCAATTTGTATGTGAGGTCATCAGTTTAGGATTTACAGAAGCATTCGCATCTTATCAATAAAGCTGTTTACGGGGAGACAACGGCGCAAAGATGAGATATGCAAGTTTAGTCAGCCTCATCTCTTGTTGATCCATCGTCACAATAGGTGATGTTGTGTGTGTGTGTGTGTGTGTGTGTGTGTGTGTGTGTGTGTGTGTGTGTCAGCTCTACGTTCTCTGTGCCTTTACTTTGAGCAGAGCGCTCACCATCACCCCACCCCTTCAGGCATTGACCTCCTTTTCATTACTCACACAAGCAGCACCTTTTCTCGCTTCTTTCCCTCTCTTTCTCTCTCACGTAGTGATTGTGTGTGTGTGTGTGTGTGTGTGTGTGTGTGTGTGTGTGTTTGTGACATTATCCAACTTTATTTGAAAGATTAACTGTGGGGGTATTTCAAGGAAAAACAAACTTTCTAAGCGTGGAAGTTATATGAGCTTTTTCAGGGCTTTTAGTCATGCCACATGGTCTTCATCAGGGGATAAAATTTGCTCAGTTGTACGATGACTCTGTTAACATGCAGCTCTGTAGGTAATTTCATCTAAATTATGTTCAGGACTTCTTGTCTGTGTTGGTTTAAAAAATTACAGTGAGATGATTGAAAGCTCTGACAAAAGCTAGTGAGAGAACCTTGAGTTAGTATTGTTATGTTAAGGTACAAGGTAGATTTATTAGTCATTTTTTAAACATAGTTATCAGAAAGTTATTAAAATTGTTATTATTACAATTGTTTTTATTTTTTTTAATTAAAAAACTGTAACTTCGATGTTATAGCCCAAACACTGGTCAGCTCACGTTACATTATACATTATTTAAAATTTTCTTGCTTTAGTGCTGTAGTGTAATTATTCAAATCATAATATACACATATATTTTCCATATATATTTTTTAATGTATTTGATTTTAATTCATTTAACTGATTCATTTATTGTTGTTGTTTTTTAAAAAAAAAAAGTTATTATTTTTATGTATTTTTTAAATATATATATATATTTTTTTCCAACAAGCAACAGTGTTATAGGCGCTTTAATATTTAAAATTCTGTTGTTGGAGGCAGCCTGTAGCTCCTAGGACAACCATCATAATATAATCATGATTCATTACAACATTAAACATGTTGTTTTCCGTGGTACTTACAGTATGTTTATGATGCGCATTACAATGCACTTAATGTCTAATGATAGTGAAAGAAGTGTGCCGCGTTCATAACGAGGAGACATGACTAAGTATAGATCTGAGGCACATATACTGTACATGCAGAGCACACACACTCACACACACATGAACAGGGGGATCGGATGTCAGAAGAGCAGCGCTTGCAGAGCAGGCCTCTTAACGAGAGCCAAAAGAACAAAGTATTAATAATAGATTAGCCTGCATTCACAGAGAAGAGAGATCTGGGGGGAGAGACAGTAGATAGATAGATGGATAGATAGATAGAGAGATATTTTTGAAGAATCTATCAAATGAAGTTTACATGTTTTGTTCTCTAATGTTGACTTGTTGAGATGTTATCATGTTACCTCCCTCAGCACAGTGACTCATTGCTCCACTACCTGTGTAGTAGTCCACGTTACATCATGTCCTCTGTTGGAATACCCCCTCCCACACACTCTTCCTCCCTCTGTGCATGTGTCAGTGAGAATATGCTGTTCAGTGTTTAACGTCATGTCGGAGACTCGCAGAACAAAATCAGTTCGAACATTAGGATCATTATGCTGCATTAATACCAGTGTGTTCAGCAGCTGGTTTTTTCATTGCCCTTCCTTGTTTTATTTTAGACCTGATGAACATCTGGAATCTTGCATGTTATATGGAAACAATGGTAGACATGAGGTTCCCACTTGGAAAAGCTGCTCATTTCAACAAAATGTCCTGAAATGACCCTTAGCTATATATTGACTTGTGTGTGTGTGTGTGTGTGTGTGTGTGTGTGTGTGTGAAGTTTCTCACTAGAGAGGTGTTTTCATGTCTTTGCACTTCCTTAAGATTCAAACGTATGCCGGGCAGCTATTTACGTCCTAAAATCAGGAAATGAGTTGGCATTTTCGCACTATGGGTTCCATCATCTAGAAAACAGTGGTGTTTTTTTGATGAGTTTCTGGTTAGATGTCTGAAATAGCTGAAACTTTCAAGTTCTGTTCTGTGACATAAATATGTCAATAAATACCCTGCTCGCACACTTTTACGCTTTTATGTGTCTCAAAAAGGCGGTTGCTAACAAGTGTCTAAATGAGACTACAGAGCGTCATCGTGTCGCACCGCGCTCAACAGCCCTGTTGTGATGACGACGTTAAATTGTGTGACCATGCTGGAGATCGTTGATAGCCTAACGTTAGCTTTTTACCAAAGGCATTATGGCCTCAAAAATCCAAAAAGTGATGTTTATTATTGAAGGTTATTTATTTTGAGCAAAACATGTATGCATCATAAACGTTTGTTATGTTTTACAATAATCCAAAATCCAATAGAAAAATCCCATAGGTTTTTTGACGAGGGAACCAAGGTGATGCTAACTTCCACATTGGCCAACCCAAAAACATTCCTGGAACATATTTAAAAGCCAATTGCTGTCGAATGCAGGGGACACATCTCAACAAGGGGGACAGACTTTGACACAACAGAAATCTTCAGAACAGAGTGAGCACGTCAGTACAGGGAGCAGAGTTAGCATTAGCATAGTGAGCATTTTTGCTGTGGACATAGCCACGTGAGCCGTTTTTGGATGTAAATCAAACCCTGGAACTTCTCACTGTCTACCAAAGCCCTTATTGTTATTGTACGTTTCACAACCGTTTCAACATCTGCCATTTAGCCCACAAGCTAACAAACAACATAAACAAGTAAAAGACGCTAACTACATTTACCAGTCTGATGTGTCTAAAAGTTGCCGTTGGTGCATCAGTCTCCTCATCTGAAACTGGGAGGCTCAGAGATGTTTGGCTGAATGGCTTTGATGTTTCTTAGCCATCGGAACATTTGTTTTCCGAGTTCTTTGTACTTTTTCCTTGCAAAGTAACATTATGTCAGTTGAGTTATTATAAGCTGCCAGCAGCTCTTGCTCTGCAGTACATGCTGTGCACAAAGCTTCTCTGTCTTTAGGACATTTTGTTACTCAGTGAATCTTAATCTGCAGAGCTGTGTGCCCAGATATTATCTGTTTTGTTAATGAGATGTTAAAAGTGTATTTATTGCTTAAATAGCAGATAATGAAAGTCTATACTTATATGATGTTCATATTTAACTGTGTGTTATACAGTACAATACAGTGCTCTGTTACCAGCACAATGTTGCATTAGGGGCCGTAGCCGTGGCAAATGTTCAATGAGTGGAGGAGTGTTAACAGGCCGGCCCTGATATTGGGTTATTTGGCTTGCAGCCGCTGTATGATTATGGCCTAATGATTATATACTTTGTTGTACACTGCTGTGTCAGCTTGGCAGCCATTCAAGTGGCCGATATCTGTGTCAATGGTACAGAGTAGCATTTGGGGAGATTACTGTTTGGGTGTCTGACTGAATGATGATGTGTGTAATACCATAATTTGGGTCTTTGTGTGGAAGCAAGTTGTGTGCTATGGGTAGAAAATTCACATATCTTTCCATGTTGGACACTGATGGTCATGTGTGTGCTGAAACAGTTGAAATGTACAAGCTGGTAGACGAGTGGTTTTACTGGGCCTTAAGCTGCGTTGCCCCCTCATGAGGGCAAAGACAGACATTGCAGAGGCCGCCAACCTGGGTCCCACTGAGAGGTCTCAAGGAAAACTTAAGGGTCATGTTTTTGCTTTAGTTTGGGGCTTTTTTTGGTGAATTGTTGGACAGTTCACTGCTTTGGGTCTGTAAATTCATTTAAATGACATAAACCATCAGTCTTTGGTTGACCTGGTCACCAGGGTTCCTGCGGATCCCCAAAAAGTCTTTAAAGACATTACATAAATCCATCTAAAAGATAAGGCCTTAGTTGGCTTTAAAATGTCTTAAATCATTCTTTTAAAATTCTTAAAAATGCATCTTTTAAAATCTAAAAAAGAAAAATTGACAATATGACAATAGCAAAACAAGAAGATAAAGGTGGGCGGCAGGCTCATCCTGCATTTAAAGTCTGTGTAAAGTGAATTCAGAGATTTGTTTCGAAACACATTCTTAATGTTGGAAACTGATTGTTGAAAACATGTTACATGACCCTTTGCTATATAGTACTGAACTGTGGAGTTAGACGGTTGACTGTTTTTTCATCATTTCCCTGTTTTAAGATTTTTTGGGCTTGATGATGCAATGGAGCTATATTCAGCATAATCCCGCCTCCGACAATGTAGCAGTATAAAAACGAGAAGCATCATTAGCATAGTCCTGCAATTGGGCGTGGCCCCCGCTCCTCCAGCAGAAAACACCGCCAGTGTTTCAGGTCAGAGAATACTGCGTATTTTTTCATTATTTAGAGGCCTTCTTTTGCATACTTGGTGATTTTTTTGGTAATTCAAATTTGGTCGGGTGTTTAATAACACATCTTTCTGTGATGTGACAAACTCAGAACACATTTTAACCATCACTTAACAAGGACTTTAAGCACTGTAGATCTGCTCTTTGATTTGATGTTGTTTAACTGTGTTTATGGTTGATTTGGATCCTTGTTTATTACTTCTTGAGGATGAAATTATTCATATTTTTTAAAACTTGCAAATTGAGCCTTGCATCCAGGAAATAGAGATCCAACTGACACATATATAGTTTTTAAGTTTCACTGTGTGTGTGTGTGTGTGTGTGTATATGTGTGTGTGTGTGTGTGTGTGGAGCTGAGGCCAGTTTGCATGACTCTTGGCTGGCTTGTTCTCTAGCGGATTTTTCTGTTCAATAATTAATGTGGAGGACACCACGTGTGTGTGTGTGTGTGTGTGTGTGTGTGTGTGTGTGTGTGTGTGTGTGTGTGTGTGTGTGTGTGTGTGTGTGTGTGATCAGGTGTTTGTGTTTGTTCTGGGCTGTATTGTGTTTCCTTGTGTTTACTGGGACTGTTGGCAGGGCCAAACTGTACTGTCCCTGAGGGGATTGGTTAAGAGGAGACTGGGATATCTGGTTTTTGACTTGGCCAGACTGGACCAGACAACGTTGGTTAAGCTTTGAACCAAACTGGACCACTCTGGATGCCAAAGCCCAGGTGAACCGGACTGGGCTCAACAGGAAGTAGACTGATGTTTGAGCAGCGTGTTTTCGCAGGATCAGACCAGATGAGCTTGCAGTTCCGATCATTTTCCCCCTAATTTTCCATCCTATTTGCTGTCACGTTCCCAAAGCCTGCAGAAGTGGTTCAGATTCTCAGGTTTTCCACATTGTGTTGTGCCCAGAAAAAATCTCACTCCATTTCACTTTCCCTCTATTTGTTTGTTTGAGCACTTTGGGCTGAAAAAGCTTGGAAGCAACACATCTTTCTTACAGGTTTGGTTTGGCTCACAATCACCGTGACGAAGGAGAAAGTTAAACTAAATATTTAGCAGTCCAGTTTGTTTTTTCCCCTCCAGTCATTGCCCTGCCCTGACTGCTTTTTCTCTGATATTTCAAAAGATGAATTTTATTTCGTTGCACAATAGCTGCTCCATTTTAGTCATACAGCTGCAGCTGTGCCTGTGTCTCCATGTCTTGGACATTACAGCTACAAATGGAAAGAGGATATAGAAACAATGAATTATGAGAGATAATAACACCTAACCAACTCCGTCCTCTAAAACAGACCATGTTTGAAACCAACCGGGAAGAGCTTGAGCTAAGATGTTTCCATTAAGCTACTGTCAAGAACAAACTTAAAATGCTCATCAGTAAAACTACCTTTCAGGGCTTTTAACTGCATTTCCCAGTCTTCATTCAGCAAACAGGACTACGGTCTCAGTTCAGCTGTCCTCATGTGACCTAAAGCGCAAGTTAAACTTTTTGTATCAGTGTTGCTGCAATTGTGTTCAAGGTTTAATGTGTCATAAACTCCAATTACTGCCAAAAATACTCACTGTACTGTACAGAACCGTACGCTGTCTGCTCGCACTTTTGAACTATTTCCAGCTCTTACGTGTTAAAGTTCTGTCATAAACCAAAATTAAGCTCTATTGTTAAAACCATCACCTTTTCCATCTTATTTGAGTTTGCAGTGATGAAACCTTATTGTGAGACCCACTGCAGGCCCGACGGCTCCTCATTCACTAAGTAGCAATTAGTTTGTGATAAGTTAATTATAAACTGAAACTTTCGGGAATTTAAAACAACACCTCCATCATAACTTGATCCTTTATCATTTATACATAAGAGGAACCTACAGTGTGTTAATTTAAACAATCAAGTGTAACTGTGATATATGCCTATTTATTATTACAGTTTAAACCACTATTTCATTATCGCTACAACTGCCTGCTACAAGTCAGCAGTTTTTCACTAAAGCGTTTTCCAAAACTTTGGACAGTATGTCTGAATGTGGAGCAGGTGCTGTGAAGAGTTAAATAGTGACAGTAGTCAGAAGTCCCAAAATAAGTGGTGGAATGCACTGACCATCACTCACTGATGATATATAACAGAGCATCTCAGGGGGGAGTTTAAGTGCACACACACGCAGGTTTCCTGGGCTGTGGTTTGCTACAGGCTACTTACAGAATTTAAAATAACAATGGAGCACTGTTTTGGTGCTCAGCTGCACTTTTTATGTATGTACGTAAATGTGTGTGTGCATGTGTGTGTGAGTGTGGACCGCAAACACAAACAGTGCATTTACTCTCCGCTTTGTGTCCTCTTGGACACATGTTCATCAGTTTTTCCCCCAAATATGTTTTTTTTTCTTGTGCCGAGCAGAGCGCGGACAAAGGACTGGGTGTCTGGAGAGGGTGCTGGGGAGGGGAGAAGGGGTTGATGGGTGATGGGTGGGGAACTGGAGAAAGGGATGATGGGTGGGAGTCTGCAGGAGACGGCTGGCTGGCTGTTTGTGGGTGTGAGTTTTGAGGGGGCAAAGGTGGGTGTGTGTGTGTGTTTGTAAATGTGTGTGTGTGTGTGTGTGTGTGTGTGTGTGTGTACACATTGATCTGCATATCTGTCTGTATGTGTCTAAGAACATGCATATACTCATCTGCTGGTGAACCCGTCTGTGTGTGCGCCCTGCCTGCCTGTTCAGCTTGTGTGTGTGTGTGTGTGTGTGTGTGTGTGTGTGTGTGTGTGTGTGTGTTCTTTTGTTTTGCTCTGGGTTGCTGGGTGATGGGACCAGCTGGGAGGGCTGAAGCCATTCACTTCCCTTCTGCTACCCTGAAGGCAGCCAGGAGGGGGAGAGGGGGAGGGAGGGAGGAAGGGAGAGAAAGAGAGAGGGGGTCGAAAGAACGAAATGGAGGAGAAAAGCGAGACAGAGGTGGAGGGGGGGTGTTACTACGTTATTGCCAAGAGATAGCGAGAGAGCGACCGCAATCAGATGAAACAGAAAGAGACCGACAGTGAAGGCAGAGGGGTGAGGAAGTTTTGAACGTAGCTCCGAGTGAATGAAGAGATTCATGAAGGAAAGTAAGGCGGGGGTGGGGTGGGGTGGGGTGGGGGGCTGAGGGAGGGAAAGTGTGTCAGGCTGAATCGTGATAGAGCAGCGGAGCTGACTCAGCCAGTCTGGTCTGGCGTAGGAGGGCAGCAGCAGGGGGAGAAGTAATAGATTACTGTTGTTGTGATTACTGTTTTCTAGAATACCAACATTAAAACTCTTTGGGTTAGGTTGGGTTATAGCTGACAAAAAGTGATTGTTGCTGCATCTGATCTCAGACTGTAAAATGATCTTCATTAAGCAGAGGAACTGTTCTCTCACATCAACAATTGTGCAGTTAAAGTGAGAATGTGTAACTTGTGCTGAATACTGTTTCCACATGTGAAAATAACAGAATAATGTTAAAAAGAAGAGTCAAAATTTCAGAACACTGGCTATGAATATTACTTTCACTGCAATATCCATTTAAAATTTGCTCATATTAGCTAACAGTGGCCACGATAAGCTATGGTCATATATGTAACAATAGAGTGTATTACTGAGCAGGGGTGCATTTAATGAGGCTACTTAAAGAGGACCTATGCTCATTTTGATGACTTCTTTTTCCTTCTTAAAAAAAAAACAAACTAAAAATTACCAAGAAATTACTCAAAACAAGTTTTGTCTTCGCAATAAAAATGAAAGGCGCACTGAATTTCCCTTCTGTTAATAAAGCAAAGTGAATTTTCCGTTAAAGAGCAAGCTGCAAACTTTGCTTTAAAAGTGCACTACGTACTTTCAGGGGAGTGGGCGTTGTTTACATTTGCTCTGAAGGCTGCAGTAATTTCACAAAACGTATTGACATGAATTCATTCATATCATATCTTTAGCGATATGCAACACGACTGCATCGGGAACTAGCTTTACAGCAGGCAGCTTTCTTGTCATACGAGACACAACAGGAAGATGATTCCACTAATGTCTGCTGCTGTTTACCAGGTGTTTGTGGGCTGACGCGGTCTTGACAAATTTCTTGTAATGTGCAGGACAATTGCTCAATATGCTCAGAGCCCAAAGGCTTCAATACTTGTTGAAAGTTGTCTGAATGCAGCACATGTAAAGTGATGTCGTTCCAGGTTTCAGAGGATCAGTGGTTTTGAAAGTTACAAAATCTGAAGGCCGAGGCCCCACGAAAACTGACGTCTGAAAGGTGTGGGGGGAAAAAGGGTTTCAAGACTCTGTTCAATGATCCCAAAAACTTTTTGTTAACCTTTATGTACTTTTAGAAAACAGGGGATAGTAGAATCCTACTCTATATACGTTTACTCCACTTATTTGTTTTTCCGGGTGACCTTTGACTCGCTCTTTGGTTTTGTGTTTTTCTGTAATTTGACTGATCAGACAATGCAGATGTTGTCACTGACATGAGCATAGCATTTCAAAAGGCCATAAGTGCTTCTGTTAGCTCCAACATTCTCACTACGTTGCAACAGCTGCGTTTTTGAGTGTTACCACTGAGGAGAATGCTTTCTGAAGAACTCAAGGTCAGAACTTGGGCTACAGCAGACAAAAATGTTCAAATTTAGCTTTCTAATGGATGTTCCAACACAGAGACATCTCAGATAAGAGATTTTGTTAGATAAGAAATATTTTTTAAAATGCTTGTCTGGTTCATCATGGTTCTGTTTAGGACCACAACATGAACCTCTACATTGCATTTCAAGTTGACTTCTGATGATTTTTTTTTTCTGTTTTCTTTGATTTTGTCTATCATTTCTTACTTTGAGCACACTGTTCTGGCTTTATCCCCCCCAAAAAACAGAAAAGTAACACCGGAAGCTCTCTGTGGACGTTGTGGCTGAAAGGTTTGGTAAAATGAAAATGCTAGAGGGCTCAGAAATAGAGAAAAGATAGATGGATAACCCGATAAACCGCAGTCGCTGGCTACCAGTCTGTAAAGCTGAACGGCTGTGGCTGCTTCCTTGTGCCACGGCTTGTGAGTCGACTCGCTCTCTCTCTCTCTCTCTTGAAGATTAATGACCTTCCTGTTTTCAGCCGCGGTATCTCCCTGCACAGAGTTTTCACTGCGGCTCGCTTTGACTTGAAGTGCGCTTTGAAAAACGCTGCAGAATTTATTGTTGTAGGCGAGACGGCGGCGAAGGTATGCAGGAGGGAAGAATGCACACTCGTGATGATACGGAGAAATGAATAACTATTATTGCTCTCTCTGCCGCTATGACTGTCACCTTCACTGCTGATAATACCACCACCATCACTTCCAGTATCACCAGCAACGCTACTTCCTCCTCTGCCTGCTCTCCCATTCAGACCGCTCACAACAGAGCTAACCTGTTACCCAAACTGCAAACAAAAATAAGTGTGGGAACTGAATTCTCCACCATCAATGTGTTTTTGTAGAGTTTCCCCCCAGTGGACAGAGGTATCTGTGTCCCATCTACTGCGAGACTATTGCTGAGTTGTCCTACTGGAATGTGTCATGCTCACCAGTTTGCTATGGATGAGCTCACACACACGCACACACACACACACACACACACACACACACACACACACACACACACACACACAGAGTAAAGGGTTAGGGTAAACTTTTTCACATAGCCCCGAGCATAAAGCATACAACAGAGCACTGTATGTCTAAGATGGTCATTACAGCGTCTCATAATGTCTGAACTGTTTTTGCATTATGCGCTTCAATTTTTACAGCGGCTGCTCCCAAATCAAATAATTCATGATTTGGATGTATTACCTCTTGCTTGTTTTTGACATTTGATACACCGATTAGCCGATAAACAACATGCCGGTAAAGTCAGTGAACAGAGAGAGAAACGATTCACTGCAGACTTTATGAAACGAGGAAAAAAAGAGGGCTCAAATGAAAGAGACACAGAGCGAGAGAGAGAGAAAGAGAACAACAACTTCTTTCCTGTAAGTCACCTGACACTGGAGGCGTCACACAGCCATGAGTAAACACACCTCCCTCCTGCTCCATCTCTCTCTCTCTTTCTGTCTGGGTCACCCATGTTTTTGGTCCAGACACAAGCCCTCTTCTTGCAAGAAAAAAAGTTTTGTTTGAGCGCCCTAACTAGTTTCTATTTATAGATCTATCTCCCAAATTCCTCAGCATATACACATAATGAGGAGGGCTCTTTGGTTAAGGAAAATAATGACTCAGAATATTTATATAATACAAGGTAGATTTATTAGGTACGAGGTGGATTATTATATTGATATTATGGTAAATCAAACAACACGTGTGTCATTTAAAATCCAAGGCAAAAAAAGAAAACTACACAAAAAGAAACAATCAGCAAAAAAAACAGGGATTTTTAAATGGCACCATTTATAATAACCACAAACTATGATCAAACGCTTTTCTAAAGAATGAGACAATAATCTTCTATAATTTTCATACTGCCAAATTCCAAAGTGTTAGTCATCAAATTTCAACTTCCTAACTTTTTTTTTATAAATAGCTCATATATATATATATATATATATATATATATATATATATATGCTGTAAAACTTCAAATGAAACTGTTGATGTGCTGTCAAACCTGAGGTGTGTTGACTTAGAGACACTAAAGGTCAGATGGGGTTAATCAGACACCGTAACTTATCTGATCACAGCCGAGCAAGAAGTCAGACACTATTGCACAACAAAGCCAGTCAGTCAGTCAGTGAGTAAATCTGATTTTGAGCAGCTGGACAAACTGTGCTTTTATGATTTAAGCCGGTGTGACATTGTTTTGATCACAATTAATCCATTTTTTTAAACAATGTCTTTGTTGGAGTTTTCACTTACAGATATTCCATATAAATGTATAAATAAAATAGTCTTGGCATCAAACATGGTATACAATCAAATGAAAAGTGAAAAGGCACCCCCCCCCCACCAAACTCCCCAAAAAAAGCATCAATAAAAAAATGTAATTAAGAATTTAAAAAAATATATAAAGAGGTGGAAAACAGATGCCATTAATGTAGTTACGATGTAGAGAAATCTTGAAGACTGCATGGGCTACAACACTTCATCTTCTTATTTCCGACTGCCCCGACCCCTCTCCCTTCTTTGGTTTTATTGCTCTTTATCAACATTTTGTTTCAAAAAGTCCACGAAGCTCACACATATAAATCCAAAAACAGCCCCCCTTTTGTAATATATGGTAGTGTTTCAAAAGCAACACATTGATAAATCCTAAATATATTGCTTTATACTTGGTTGGTTCACATCTTTCCATCCTTTAGCTATAAATTATCCATTTGTACCAAAGCCCGAAGCAGCAGTGGTTGCTGATAATATTTTGTGGCCAGTTATCTCAAGATTAAAATAAACTGTTTCCTTAGGATCAAAAGTCAAATTTTGTTTTGATATCCAGCTGTCATCCCAAAGATAAGGACTCATAATGAAACAAGCTTTGATGGATCACGGTGCACAGAAGCCTGTTATCCTGAGATAATGACATAGTTTTGTCGCGATTGTCTCGAGATAACATTTTTTAAAAGTGATGACAACTCTGTAATTAGTGTCACAAGCTTTAAAAAAAAAAGCCACCTAAAAAGCACCATTTGTCATCCTAACATACAAGTCATGACCATGAGGGAACAGTTTGCTATCTGGAAATGACACGATCATTAAGGGGTGTTTTCACTCCAAACCTGTTTGATTCAATTAAAATGAACCCTGGTGTGTTTTCCCGGTTATTACAGTTTGTTTGGGCTGGTGTGAAAGCTGGCATTGGAGCCCCTGATGCAGACCAAACCAACGAAAAAGAATGTCATCCAGGTTGCCCTTTCAAGTGGACTGTTGCGTGATTTGTTTAAAGAAACCAGTTAAAAAGTGACATAGTGATCCCACAGTTTGCCTCATGATAACCTCCATATAAATCCATTCTGTTATAATCAGGAGCTGAAGGTCACAGTATGGGCGTAAATGCTTAGATCGCCATCATCATAAGAAACCGCTAGTGTGAGTCCGACTACATTTTGGGAGCATATTTGACTAAAATGGCAGCACCACAGGAGGCTCACTCGCCTTGCTTACTCGTACTTCCCCTTTTGAAGTGCGTGAGTCAAGGCGCAAGTGTTTGAAGTGTCTTGTAATAAGAAGAAAGGAAGATGGTGAGACGTTTAGGGGAGGGAGGGGGGCGGATGAACAGAGAGATTCCACTTTGAAAACACCAACAGGCTCTGTCCAGCTTTTTGTTAACCCTTTGAAACCAGAGCATATTGGCTTGATTTCCTTCAAAAATATGGAAAGAAGGCAAGGAGAAACAACTTAACGAGAAAGGATCCAAAATAAGCAAGAAACTAGTTCATTTACAAGCCAAAAACTACTACTACTACTTATAACTACTTAGAATGTTTTTGTCTTCAACATATAATAAAAATAATAATACATTTTGTTTTCTTGATATTTTTCATTCTTTATTTGATAGTTTTTGCAAAGAGATTAAAAAAAAAGATTCCGTGGTGGGTGCTGGATCCAAGATAAACCAAAATGTGAAAAAAATAGAGGTCCGCACAACAGGGAGCTCCCCTTAAAGGATTTATTCTGCGAAAATAAGTGACGTCCCTTATTTCCGCAGAATAAAATCCTTTAAGGGGAGCTCCCTGGTGTGCGGACCTCTATTTTTTCACATTATTTGATAGTTTTCTGATGATTTTCTCTCCTCTAATGAAATTCTTTTTATCATCTATTACCTTTTTTTTTCAATTTAGGTGACCTGAAAAAAACCCTGCTAAAATAGAACTAATAATAATAATAGTTGCTGTTGTTGTTATTATTATTAGGAGCAGTAATAGTATTTTTTTTTTCTTTAACACAATTTTTACATATAATTTTAAACTTTCTTTTCTTGATATTTTTCCTGCTTTATCTGATAATTTTCTCTCTGTCCTTTTTTAAATTCTCCTGATTTACAGGTAATTTTATCTCTTATCTTTTACCCCCAATTTGGGGGACATTTCATGCCAGGCGGCTGAATGCCTTTTAATAAGAAATGTTTTTGAAGGAAATCAAACCAATTTGTTCACGATTCAAAGGTTTAAATGCTTGTGAAAAGCACCTGAATGCAGTGCAAGAAAACTGATGTCAGTCTAGGTTTCAAAGCTTCAATTAAAATAGTGTCGTTACAGAATGAATATCCTTCTTGTGTGTGTGATTGTGTGTGTGTGGCTGAGGCAGGAGCTGTTTGGGGCAGAGAGGGGGAATGATGGACACTGATAAAGAGACAAAGAGAGAGAAAAGGAGGAGGTAGAGACAAAGCGAGAGGGAGAGAGAATGGGAAAGAAAGCAGATGGGTGTTTTTGGTGTGGAGCCCTTCCCCTCCCTCTCTCTCCGTGTTGGGCTGGAGTGCCACTCCCATGTCTAATAGTATTAATAATATTCTCTGGCCCTCTTCACACACCCACAAATCTGCCTTCACACATGGATGTTTCCACTGATTTCATTCTGTTTTTCCTTTTCAAGCCAAATATCAAATGTTTGAGCTTTTCTGCAGCGAAAAAATTATATAAAAATGTATAGTTTGTTATTTTCATATCTTTATAATAGAAGCTGAAATCACCCAGCCTGTGCACATCCCTTTGGGGTTTTTCAAATGTGATGCAAGAGAGCTAAAATTTTCTTCCCAATCCACTTCAAACAAATCTGGAAGGATGTTGCAGATGTTTTTGGCATAAGGTCATAATAATATATAATGTCATCTGTAAGGTACAAGAGACTATGGTCTCAAAACTTGAGTTGAATCACCACCAACCTGAGACAATCTCAACAAAAAGTGAACGTTAATACGTTTAACCAAGGCGCTGCTGTATTAGGTTGTTCTTCATGATGTTGTGAAGCCTTGTATCTTTCCTGTGCAGTCACCTGCTGTTTTCATACACAAAAGCCGAGGATAGGGTTAAAAGAAAGAGTAAACTGTCTGTTTTTAATAGGGGTAGACCACCAATTTACACTTCTATAAAGTTTGGAGACTTGGGAAATACAGATTTTTTTAAATGAATGGTCTAAATTGAAGCAGCTTTAGTGTATCAAGCCAAAACAAATACCCCAAACACTGGATCCAACACTTCCCATAATGCAGCATCTTTTCTTTGAATCCCTCATGCCTGGTAAAAGCCATAGACCGTATAAATGCACCCACTGGTTTATGGACTGCTGCTTTGAAGCATTAGGTTCGGCATGTTGATGGATGTATTAAAGAAAGTTTGGATACAGCTGTGGAGGCGGGGCCCTGTTCATTCCCATGAGAGCTGCTCATTGGCACATGGAACAAGAACAGATCTTTTGGGTACAAAATACCCGGATCTACAGGCCCATGAGGTATGCGCTCTAGAGAGTGCCTGAGCGGGTAACTTCGGATGACGGAGCGACTGACTTCTGGTTTGGTGCTTTGCATATTTAATCTCTTTTAGACATTTCAGATGTTATTGAACTGGATGGCTTAAATCTAGATAGTGAAATGAGTCATTTCGTGGTGGTTTTGACGCGCACAAAAAGTTATCCACTGATTTACAGACGTCTCTTTCCTGATGTAAGTCGATGGGGAAAAGTCTTTGTGGGCCCGTGGGCATCACTTGATGGACCCGAATGGTGTAATTCCACTTATGGCCACTATGTAAAATTTGCATCAGAGGCTAGTGCACTCTCTGGGGGCTTGTGCCTTTTGGCCATTTGCCATCTTGGTTTTCTGGAGTTAGGAGTGCCCATATTTGGTTGAGAGGGTGGAGCTGTGCAGGAGCGAAGGGTGGATCTGACCAGACTGTTGGCATTCTGAAGTCGTCAAATATCGCTGGTTTTGCAGTGATTTGCATAAGATCCCAACACCACAAGTCACTTTTTGCGCATGTAATATACGCCACCAGGCGGCGTCAGCTGAGAACTCAGACGGTTCTCGAGGCAGCATAACGGCGTGATATTCCTGCCTTGAACACACGCAGTGTCAAAGGTGCTTATGTCTTTTAAAAAATGGCAGTAGTAATCGTAGTGGCATGTTGGATGCATGACGGATGATAACAGCATTGGCTGGGGTTGTCATTGTTTATGTAGTAATGTTTGTAGTAGCTGCAGTAGTAGTAGTATTAGTTGAAGTATTCATAGTTGGTGTCTTTACTGTAGTAGTGATACTCGCAGTATATATGTTATTGCATCGGTTAAGCCCTTTATAGAATCAAGAGCTAACAGTGTGTGTGTGTGTGTGTGTGTGTGTGTGTGTGTGTATGTTTATTACCAAGACAAATATGTAATAGAGGCCATAATCAATACTTTGTTCACGTAAACAAAACCAATGAGTAACACAGACACATGAATCAATCATTCCGGCTGCGTGTGTGTGTATCATCGTGGCATTTGTCTGCTCAAGTGTGTGTGGGAATATATAGCCTCTGATGATATAAAAATGCGTGTATGTTGTCACAATGAGTATAAATGGAACATGGTTGGCAAACTAATTCTGGCGACATTCGTAATGCTGTGCGTTACCACGTGAAGGTGCAACACGGTGACAGTTTGAAGCAACATGTAGCTACGCGTACAGGGCGGGAGCGATGAGTGGGACCAGTGAACTCACCATGAGTCAGGCTCACACTCAAGTTCACACTGATAGTGACACACACATGCAACCTGATACATGCACAGAGAAACGTAGACGCATAGTAACAGTAGAACAGAGCATTTACAGCTTTTGTAGCACAGCATATTCCCTGTTATTTCATTGTAGGATCAGATGATTATGATCATTTTTACATGGCATGTTTGGAAACAACAATTCAGCCTTTCATTTTGTGGTTTGAATGCATAAAATTCGGATGTTTTGCATTGTGCTTTTGCAGTTTTCCTTTTGATATCCACTGAACTGAATTTAAAACCTCTGAAAGAATGAAGTGAAAAAAATATGCAGAAATACAGAAACAGAGTGCCAAAGAGAAACAGAGACTAAAACATATGGAGAAAGCAACAGCAAAAGGGCCAGAAATACAAGGAACGGGCAGATTTTGCACACAGAGGGAAATAAAAGAAGAGCGAGGGAGAAATAAATAAAGATAGATGGAGAGGAGGGAGGGAGGGATATTGTGGGTGCCGCTCTCCAGTTGGTGTTGCTATGGCCCTGCCCTCCCTGCTCACTGAGCCATTTCCTGTTTTTGACCTGAAATCTTTATTTAGAGCCATCCCTCCTCACTGCTCAGCATTCATGAGTCAACTCAGAGTCCAGAGAGATGAACACAGAACTAAAATCAGATCTCCATTCACCACAGACACTGCGTATGCGTGCATGCACAGAGCTACCAGGGCTAACCCCGTCTGTTAGCTCTACTCCAGCTGAGGCTTCATTCAGCCTGGACGCATCACATGGATAGATTAAGAATCCCTGTAGCCAAGAATAGCAGTATATTTCTGTCTTTTATTGTTTGACAAGCAGTTTCCATCAACTCTTCTGTCTGCATTGATTGAGATGAGTCAGTTTGGCCTTTTGTTAAAACAAAATCTCATACATCATTCTGTCCAGTGCTGGAGGTTTTTGAGTCTTAGCCAATGATCACTTTAGGTCTGGTCACAGCAGTATTATACATGGCGAAATTTCAGGTCAAATCAGTTCATTCTAAAGCAATTGTTTTGAGTTGTGGATTCAGTCATACAGGCAAAATAAATCTGCATGAATATTTTCTGTTGGGTCAAACTTTGTTGACCTTTGACCTGCAATTCTGTACTATTGACCAATAGCAAGCAGCACTGACAGTGCTTACCTCTGAGAGAACTTGGGCCTTTAGACAAGACAAGCTCTACTAAAAACAGAAGTCTTTCTTTTGCGTTTTCAAAAACATCTGCCTTCTTATGATACCGTTGTGAAAACTGATGCGGTTAGCTTCGCCCTGGTTCCCTCATTAAAAGACCATGGGATTTTTCCATTGGATTCAGGATCATTGCAAAAAACAAGCTCTGTAAACAAACATTTATGATTCAGCAAGATAATCTTCACAAATGAACACCACTTTTATGATTTTTGAAACCTAAATGGCATTACCAGAAGTAAAAAGCTCACACTAGGCTATAAATGAAGTACACTAGGGTTGAATGGACACAGGCACATGGACAAGGCTGTGAAGCTGTTTGGCGTGATGACGTTCTGTAGTCTCATTTAGCCACTTGTTAGCAGCCATCTTTTTTAAGGCACATAAAAGCTATAAAACTTGCTAATGGGGTATATACTGGTATATTTTACGTAGTAGAACATGAAAGTCTCTTAAGCTCATGTTAACCACAGACCTTTCATAAAGGCACCAAACCAAAAACCAATTGAGTTTGAGATGAGGGAACCGAATGTGTTGAAATGCTAACTTTTTTCCTGGATTTTAGGACTCGTTCCTGGGGTTCTCTACAGAGCCAAAGAGTCTCAAGGCTCTGATGTAGAAAGCCAACAGTTGGCTGTCAGTCAGTGTTTGGACATCAGTGAGTGTTTGGCGCCCCAGTCTTGAAGTTGAGCTCTTAAGCAGAATCAGTTCCTGATGGTGTGTTATTGAGTATTGGGGAATGGTAAATTCGCTTTCAACATTTATTTGTGTTGTTAATGTGCTATTTGGCTATGTAGCATCAAGACTGTCTTCTCGCTTCCCTTTTCCAATAACGATTACAGACAACTGCCTTCTGCTGGTGTGTATGTACTCTTTGCAGTGTGTTAATGTGCAACTTTTTGGCCGAAACATGGCGACCTGAAGTGACGCCAACAGTAGACTTGGTCGCCGCTAGTTTGTTAATGTCAATTAAGTGTGTCTGGGCCTTTAGGCTACATTCAGACTGCAGGTAAATCCAATTTGTTACTCAAATCAGATCTTTAGGGCAGACAGTCTATACTGTTGTTTGCAAGTTATCATATTAGATGTGTATGTCCCAATATCATCAACCTATCTGCATGCGTTGTTGTGACGTAGGCATCAGTAACTGCAAAGCTATGCTGGGGATACGGCTTTCCGACGTGGAAACTTGAGAAATGGAGATCTTCATTTCACCCTCCTAACAGAATGGTGCAGAAATCCTCCGTCCCACCAGACAAACTCAGCAACAGACGAGGCTAACATACATCGCAATGATCTGTGCTGCAATGATGGTGTTCTTTACTGTGCTGCGAGAGGTGCGGTGCCATCCGCAACATAACGTTAGTGATTGGGGGGGATCATGTAATTCTTTGGGACCTTTGGGGAGGTTAGGTGGCTTTCCAATTTTAAAATGCACTGATGGACATTTGACATGCTCTGTGGCCATCTGGGAATAGGGCTGGGTATCTTTAAAAAAATTACAATACCATTATCCTGTAAAAAAAAAAAAAAAAATGATTGGAATTACATTTCAAACCATTACCAACTGTGGATCCTTTTTGCAATTTTATTTTATTTTTTCCTGTCCAGACTTTAAAGTCAATCTGAATAAATCTGGATATGGGAAATATGGAAAAATATGGAAAAATACCAAGCTCATGGTTAGCAAGCATGGGGAGCTGTTCAGACACATTAGTGTTAGCTCAGCTTCTAACAGTCGCAAAACTTTGCCAAGGTTCAAGAAGCAAATATTGCATGGATGCATTTAGTTGTGCCACTTTTTTGGAGAGTTGTAGTGCACAACGAAGGCCTAAATGCTGTTTTCCAAGAGGTGGAACTAAATGATTCTGTGCCAACAGTTCAGTCCTGTAAACACTGCACTCCAATAGATGTAAATACTTGTGACAGCAGGTTGATCCGAGGCTGTCCTGAGAGCTGGCAGCCTGTCTGGATAAACAGGGAGGCTTGTATTGTGATTGTGAGTGTATCAGTGCACAACTGGGTGAGTGTGCAGCAGGGGGCATCAGGGACAAACGGTCTGAGATGCCCATTTTCTGCCCTGCTCCACTGGCGTTTTTGTCCGTTTGGAGCAGACTGATGGGTTTTGTTTGAGTTTACTGGACATCTTCCTGCCATCTGCTGCAGGGTCGGACGGGCATCACTAAGCGGCCAAACAGCACCATCGCTCCGGTGCTCTTTTATTGACATCAGTCATAGAAATGAGTAAAATATTGATTTCAAGTTCGTAGTCCATGTCACAAAACACCAGCAGATACTAAAAAACCTCAGATAAGATACTTGAAAATCAAAAGCGTACAACTATCACAATACTGGTGGGGCATGTATCTAAAGCAGATACAACTTTAAATGTGAACACTGATACCACTTTGCACTTTCTAAATGTTTTATACAGAGAGGGAGAGCGAAAAAGATACAGTTTTACACAGCATAGGTTCTCTCTCTCTCTATCTGTGTGTGTGTGTGTGTGTGTGTGTGTGTGTGTGTGTGTGTGGGCGGAGCGAAGTTGTCGACGCCACTTCTCGGGGCAGCTGCTCGGATTCAGCTTCTCTTGTTGCCTTCACGTGCTCCTCGTAAATTTACATTCCGGAGCAAAATGGATCCTATCATGACAGTAATTACACTTTTGTTATGGTCGATACATTAAAAATGACCCCAGGATTAAGGTAACTTTCAAAAAAGTTGTGTCTAGGAAAAAAATATTAATCATAGGCTATTAAGAAAAATATCTACTTTATGGAGGACTCTAAACGGTTTAAGTTAATCGAGCACTGGGAAGTAATGTAGCCTATTTATTTTAAGGGACTGTTCATTATTCACGAGAGAGGAGGGGGTGGTGCAAAACAGGGGAGACACTTCAAACAATTTTTGAAAGCATTTTCTTTTGATTTTGTTTAGGGGAGGGATATTCAACTTTTCATATTTTGTATTTTGATTTTTTTAAATAGGCTAATTTCAGAACCCGAAAACCTGTAAGTGGGTTTTAAAGGCATATTTTCTTCATAAAAATCTCCCAAATCAAACAATTTTATCACAGCCAGAAACTGTTAAATGTGGTTATTTATGAGAAATCTGTTTATTTATGGTAATGGGAGGGTTATACATTTTCCCCCAGTCACTCAGGGATTACTTTTGGAATGTAATAGGCTACAGATTACTAGTTACCCTTTTAAGAAATGATAGTAACATTTTATTATTTTTTTTAAAATGACTTTTCTAACAAATGTTTTAAACACTGTAATAAAGCTGACCTAAAAACATAAGTGCATAAATGTTGTGCTCAAATTAGTGTCATTAGCCTTGCTGACCTGCGTTGTCCAAAATATTCTAAGAGATGGCATAGGCAAAAAGACAAAAAAGCAACAAAATGAATGTTTTATTAAAATGTTTTGGGGTTTTTTTCCCATACGTAACTGCTTTGTGATCACCATTTTGATTAGTAACTGTAATATAATTACATTTCTTCTTAGTATCTAATCACATTTGTTTATTTATTTTTTTGTTATTTAATTACTGCTAGTTAGCTACTCTCCAATAATATATTTATATATATATATATATATATATATATATATATATATATATATATTTATATATATATATATATATTAAATCAAAGCCCCTGCCACCCACCCACTCTGATAAATAAAGTACACTCCCTAACTAGGCTAACATAGTTGAAATGCAGCATTTTTGTTCTTTAAATGTCACATCTAGGTAGCTCCATAGATCTTCACCCAGCACTAGTCTGTCACATTACACTTTGACTACAATAGTGTGGCGCAAAACAAATGACATTTTTAAGAACATATCAAACCCTCGAAGCGGCGAACGCCGTCTTCCCGCGTGCAGCTCGTTATTACACTCGTCACACTAGTTAACTCAAATCTCGTTACGTTTTTTCCCTCAAACGACGCCGATTGCGAGACCCGAGCGCACGTGCAGCATGTCCTACGGCTCGTGAAGGCAGCAGCGTTCCTGTGCGCGGAGGCAGTCTTCTCCTCCTATCAGCGCCATTGTGTGACAGAGTCTCCGGGAGCGAGGACGGCTTGTTCTTCTGTAGCCGACAGGACTGTTTAAATACCCTCCATGTTTCTCTTTCAAACTCCGGCGGACCTGGATGTGGTAAGACACCGTTAATATCTTTCAAAGAGCGAAGTTAAAACGCGCCGAGGAAATACATTACGGTGAGGCGGCGTAACGCATTTCTTGTGAATAATAGACGCGGTGAATGTGTTTGAATAGTGCTGCGGGGTTGTGGGGTCTGGCTGGGGGAAAAAGTTTCGTGTGAAACGGATAATATTTGGCAGTACGCGTCCGTGTTTTATTTCCAGAGACCTTCTGTGTCTGTCTGCCGAAAACTAACTCCAGTTTACAGCCGAGGCAGCGGCCGCCACTTCACACTTCATCACCACGGACAAAAGTCTGTCTGATAAACTTTTTTTTTTTTTAACCCAAAATACTCCGAGTGTTTCCCCCAGTTACACTCACCTATGAGCACATACTGCTATAACGAATGACGAATAATATCACTGAAGTTATTCTCTTTTTTAAATGATATTTCATGTAATAGCTAAATTACACGGAATGACCTACATTTGTATCCTTCTTCATGTAAACCACACGTAATGACAATGTATTTTGGGCCAAATATAATGCTAATAATAATGTTATAATGTTGTCAGCTACAGAAAATATGGACTTTTTGTTAACACAAAAGTCAAATACAAGCACATATATGATACACTGAGTCTTTATTGACAACTTATGGGAAGTCGCCTATGTCCTTGTCCATCTGTAAACCTGTTATGAAGTAGCGATGTGTCTCTGCAGTGGAAGTGATTTGGTGTCCAGTGTTTGGGACTGTCTCAGTCAGTGTGGCTGCTGTTGTGGTGAGTGGAGGAGCCTCTGTTTCATAACGTGCACCACAACACAGCAGTCTGCTCTCATAATGACAGCACCTCTTCTTCAACTCTGTCGGCCCTGTGCTGTGACCCACAAGCAAGGTCCCCTCAGAGGTCCTTACTTTGTCTGGACCCACATTACAGACTCACGTCAGACCACAGAGCCCCGCTCCATCAGAGCTGAACCCAATCTGAGGAGCAGCCAGATGTGATGCAGGGTTATACAACTGTGTAGATGAGCAGATAAGCACAGAGGGGAGAGGAAAGCCTAGTTTTTGCTGAGTATGGTACCCCTTTAGGAAGTCCTCAGGCTCCAGGTAGGGTCCAGAGTACATAAAAATGACACATTGATTTTATGTTTTACTTTCATATTTACAGAAATATTTGCAGTTAGTCACTATAGTTCTTTTGACACAGAGATCGTGCCATAAGGCTGCAACTACTGCTGCATTCATGTGATGTCGGGAGGTCCAACCTAGTTGTGTTTATGTGCTTTGAGGTCGTAAAGTGGGAAGACCTTGGAAGCTGCAAAGAAGATGAGTTGCATTTGAATGCAAAGAGCGTTTCAACAAGAGGTTGATAGCTGTTTCCAGTTTGTTTGTTTTTATATTTTATTTTATTTTTTATCGATATTATATTTTTGTATTTCATCTAGGTCACTCTATATGGACAGCAGTTTACATTAATACCATTACACTTTACATGTGATCAAAATTGATAATATGTAATATGTAAATTCATTTTTAGAAAAGTTTCTTAGTATTGACAAAACATTGACTTTTGACTACCATGTTTATGCATTTATGATGCCAAGTTAGCAACTCATGTTATAAAATTGGCTTAATGTAGTTATAAATGTTAGTATACTCGCCTGGCATGCTTTAAAGTTAAAAGTTTGCTTGCCTGCTACAGCTGATAGATGCATATACTAAAATGTGCGACTCTTAAAAGTAAATGAGAGCTACTAGGAACAAAATAATGAGATATACAACTTTTTTTTACTGGCAGTTGTTGACATTTTTTCCATTCTTTCCGCTCTTTCTATCTATTTCTGATAAATAGATTTCTTGTCCTTTCCTTTTTTGGTCTTTTTTGTGGGGCTGCTCATTGCCTCCATCTCATGTTTTGAAAAACAATCAAGCTAATTTGCTAAGGTTTCCAAAGGTTAAATTTCGCACGGCAGGCGACATGCGTAACACACACACACATAACAGGTCGCATGTACCAGACGTCGCATGTACAACACGTCGCATGCACAACACGTTGCATGCACAACCCATCCTACTTATGGTTCCATTCTGCAGACTGTCCCTTTTACACAGACACTGTTTTGGTACCTCCCGTGGCAGCTGAAAGGCAAGACAACTCAGTCCCCCACTTTCTGGCTACATTCTGACCAGCCATCACTCCACACTCTACTACTGAAGCTCCTGAAACAAAATGAGGAAAATTAGTGGGCTTTTAGTTGTTTTGATGTACTCTCGATTTGGTTTTTTGCACCCAGTAGTCCCTCCATCCCGTACACTTCCCCTCAGCTCACTGCTATTATTTCAAACTCAATACATCAATACTGAGCTGGGAGGAAATATTTGGGGCATTTGGAGGCTTCAAAACATAATCATCCTTAACACAGATCTTCACAGGCGTTTTTGAAGGCCTTGATATGAAATACATTTTGAACATCATGAGGTGACAGCTGCAGGGTTTTATTTTCAATCTTTAAGTTCCGTTGCATCGGCTACCCCATGAGAGATGCATATATTCTATACTGCATACCTTCAGTAGCTGAATATCTATATCTAGTAATAGTACGGTGCAGCAGTAAAGCTCCAAGTGCAGTAATAAGGCTTGTACTGCATTCACAAGGATTATGCTTAAGTAGTAAGCGTGCTGCCTGCAGTAAAAATGATGACACTTGCAGCATTGAAGCGGGTGCTGCTGTAACAAGGTGGGCACTGTGGTAATAAGGCCCATACTGCTGTGATCCAGTGCATGCTGCAGTAATAAGGCAGATACTGCAGTAATAAGAAGGATACTACCATACACCCCAGTGACCAGATATATCGACGCTGTAGATTTCTGTGGCTTCCAAGGCTTCGTCACTGGAAGTGTCAAGCTGTGTTTCCCCCCCTGAAGAGGCTTGGTGGAAAGAGTGGAGCGCTCAACGGGCTGTAGACACGTCTGCTGACCTAAATCTGCTCTCTTCTTCTGCCTTTTATTTATAGACTTAAGCGTGTGTGTGTGTGTGTGTGTGTGAGGGAGTGAGTTTGTGTTGGGATACACTAATGACCAGAAATCTGAGATGCACACACAAACTAAATGCGCATGGATGTGTCATCGTGATTTACTGCATAATTTATCAATTGATGCATGATCTTAACTTTTGTAAAACAGTAGATTGTCCCTTTAATTAACACAGTACCTTTAGGCTCAAGGAATGAGGATTTTTTAGGCACCTGTCAGGTCTCTCATAGTGTTCTATGAACTGTCTGTGCAGAAATTTGGTTCTTGTTTCCAAATATTTTCTGCTAATTTATTAGGTACACCTGGCTAAATAACAGCCCTGTTATAAATCCTACCTCCTAATTAATATTATTAATGGTCACTTTGGTTGCTGTAGTTTCTGGTGTAGTTGAATTGTATTGCTTTACACAGAGTTTTTTCTTTTCTTTTTTTCATGCAGCCCAATTCTGTCAGTGAGGGAGGAATAAATATTAGGGGCAGAAAACACCAGAGGCCTAATGATACAACGTTATCAAGATACTTACGTCACCTTACATTATTTTTGCAATTTCAAACATGTTGCAGTATTATGAGTTTTGCAATAAAATATATTGTGATTTATTCCCTTTTTTCAACTGCAAATTATGTCCCTAAAGGAGAGCTTTGTCAACACCTGTTTTATCTAATAAGAGGAAGTTTTCAGTTTGTTCATCAGTTATTTTTATTGCAGCAAAATGTAACTAGTGGATTGAAAAAAGAATTGTTGATATTATTCTAATAGGCTACCAAAAGTTTAATTTCTGATCATGATATAAATTATTTTTTTACATAAAAAAAATCAACACTTTGTGCTTCTGTAACAATACAATATTGCCACACAAAAATATAGCAGTACTATGCGAAATTGATTTTTCCCCCCAAATCCCTAGTAAATGTTAAAAACTATAGCCCCCAAAATAGCTTTGCACCCAATGAACTTGCAGCTGAGTTAAGTTTCATTATGAGTCAGGAAGTAAGGGTTTACAAGTCAGCGACGTGTGTGTGTGTGTGTGCGTGTGTGTGTGTAATAATTTGAGACACCATAAATTGCACTTTCCGATTTTGTGAATTAAATGCAGATAGTCATTAATTTAGATTAATAAAGGATTGCTCTAAAAATGATTTGTAATACATTCATTGGTCAAAATGGTCAAAATAAATTGATTAAAATCCTCCAGATGCAGATGCATACCCCGACACTGTCTTTTTACTGGCTCAGTACACCCTGATGTTGCCATGCCGGCGCTCTCACCAGTGTCTCTTTATTAATGGGATGCTGCATGTTGCACAGCCGGAGCTGTGGTGTTTTGTAACCAGGTCTGTCATTACGTAAGAGATCGTAGTGAATTCCCTGTCTGATACCCAGCTGACCTCTGTCATGTGAGCATTTATGATCACTATGAGGGAAAACACATGCACACGTGTTTGCGGCACACACACACACGCGTTGTGTCTAGTCGTATGTTTGCCTTATTTATTTTGGTTCTTGCTCTGTTTTTTCCTCTGCTTTCTGTCCTCCCTTGTTGTTGTTCTACAGAAACATTTGGGTATATTTTTAAGCAATGTCAAAAGAAGGGGTTTTCAGAGTACTTAAACTTTTGGGGTCAAGTATAAAGGGTTTCAGGTCAGTGTTATGGTATTTGACAGCTTACTCTATCTAACACTAGTACCAGTGTCATAATGTAGCTAATATTTATGATAATATTGTAATATTTAACAAAAAAAGCTGCAGAATTTAACTTGCAGTCATTTGAGAAAAAATAAATCAATTTAAGAAAAAAAAAAAACCATTTAATATTTATTTAATCTGTATTTATCATCTCCAAACCTCATCTTTTACCATTTAAACCACACGTATGTAATGAACTTTTGTTTGCTTCGATTTTGAAATTCTGAGCTGGTACTCATGATTAAAATAACAACTTAGCTGATGCCAATACCAGTGTTTTGTTTTTGTTTTAATATTTTGTTGTTGTTATTTATTTTCCCTTTTGTGCCAGGGAAACAGAGAAAGCTCAATTAATTGAAAAAAATGCAATTTATGAAACAACCTTTATTATTTCACTTGAAAAAATCTTTCCATGTAACACTGCTTCAAGAGCTTGTTACCATATACATGTCTTACCTCCCTCTCTAAACAGCTGTATTTATTCAAGTTTCTTGCCCAAATCTACATTTACACGATTACATTTGTACACATCATGAGAACTTTATAATTTACCTATGCCTAATTCTCATTTTTACTGCATAAAGCTTGAAAGTATCATAATGTACTCAATGCAACCCCCTTTAGTTGGGTGCATCCCCTGATTTGTCGAAAGCAAGTTTAATGCATGGTTTTGTCCCTTAGGTGTCCAGGCGAAGATCTTCGATTGTCCCAAGCATGTTTTCTATCAACCTCACAACGGGACACCAATAATCTTAAGCCCGGCTTTTTAGTCTGCGCAAAATTTATGTTACACAACAGAAAAACACTGGCCACTGCCATTGGTAAATGTCATCTTACTCACTGACAAGCCAGGTGCTAACAACAAAGCAAATATCAGCTGATGCCCCTATATGCATCCCTATTTGTTTAATTACATGTCTGAAAGAGTTAAATGGAGTCACTTGAGTATTGCAAATAGTTGCAGTCTGTTTGAGAATAGACACGCATGCTATATTTTCCTGGTTGCAGGTATTTGCCTGTTTTATTGCAGGCTCATGCAAAAGAGCAAGCTAAAATTTTTATTGGGAAAATAGCCCGCGTGATGTTGATGGTGAATCTTGAAGACCAAGTTTTGCTGCATTATGAAGGCATTTATGCAAGTGCTCAAAATGTCATAGAGACAGAATGAATACATTTGTAGACAGAGCTGTAGTAGTAACAGCAGAGGTAGAAACAGTAGTAGTCATGCTGTAACTGTATCTTAAGTTGTGTGTGGAAGCGGAGCTGCTATTGAGCACAGTGGGTCTGGTCAGGCGAGCACTACAATGCACTATCTCTTCCTCTGGGTTTTGTCTGGAATGTGTTTACTAGTTCTACATTGTGAGTGTGTGTGTGTGTGTGTGTGTGAGAGAGCGAGAGAGAGACACACAGGAGTGAGTTGGGCAGCGTCGTCCTCATGTGCAAAGCTGGATGCATTACAGAAAGGAGGAGCATTGGAAGCACAGTCATGACTGCAAACGGCAAGTGTGCCGCTGTGTGCCCTCACATGTGAACGCCGAGATTAATACATGTCATACTGAACACACAGCACAGTGCTGCATTCATCCACCTGCAGCAGCGTAGTGTGCAGCGTGTCTCCATACTTCGTGCATCCAGAGAACCTGAAATAGCCCGATGTGGAGGTGAGGGGGAGGGGTGGATGTGCAGCTCAGGCATGGAAACCAGCGTATCCGGTTACAGGATCATAATATCACTGCAGAGTCCATCCACAAGCCCTGCACTACCGCACAACACACACAAACTCACCACAGCCAGCTCCTGGAGTAATATGCTCGGCCCACATGTCTGATGTGTGTTTTCAGGCACAGTTGGCAAGCCAACACACAGTCACATGCATGCGCACACCTGACCTTCCCTCAAAGTGTATGAAACACTCATGTTTTTTTATCTTTTGCACATCATTTTGTGATTGGATTTTAACTGTGCTTCCGTTCATATATATTAAAACTCAATGCTTGTTCTTAATAGTCTATTTTCTGTGCTTTCAGTTTTACTACCAAGGCCCTGAAGGCATCATGAACTTTTCATGTAGACTTATGTAAAAACACATAGCCACCAAGTAAGTCTTTATTTTTAAGATGAAATTTGAGATTTTATTGTATTGTGTCCACATCAGTTATAGTTAGTCTTCATCAGTTCTCTCATGAAGCTGTTTGGGCCTGTTTGTGCAGACAGTAAAATGTAATGTAATGGAAGGTGTTGAGCTAAGTCTGTGGTGGTTTTTTATTTTGTCTCGGGATATTTGGTGATTATTTTGGACTGCAGGCAAAATCCGAGAAGAGTTTATTTTGAGAAATGTTCTTTCCTTACGTCATAGATCAGACCACTCCGCTGGAAACAACCATTTGTGTATCGATTTTGATTTGTTTGGTATCTGCTGCACATTTTCAAAGGTGGTTCATTGGGTAAGAAAAAAGGAGGAAACTCTGTAAATGGAACACTTTTCATAAGATGTCATAACAGATAGATTGTTTAAATAGTAGGGAGATATTGAACTTTTATTAAAGTCCAATATATAATATAAAGTTCACCAAACTTATCTTTTTGTGCCTTTTTGTTTCCTTTTCAATGCATGTGTGTGCCTATGTATCAATCTGTGTCCCCTCTCTAAATTCAGATTTTTTTTGTCGGCCCATGAACTCAGCGCAGACAGAGCTCTCCATGAGTTCTTTTATTGCTCAGCAGCAGTTTGTAACTCACGTGAGGAATAACTGATCTGTCAGTCCGTTCAGAGCTGACCAGATCAGACTGATGGATGAGAGGAGCAGCTGCTGTGAGTAAATCCAAACTTTTAGACTCAGCAGAATGAACAATTAAGTTTCACTGTTAAGGCAGCTGATATTCTACTGCTCCGTCTGTGCCCAGAGTAAGCTCTGCACTCCAGGATTATGGTGCTGTGACCCAAACAGAACAAAAACAGACCCGGAATAGGACATCTGTGTGTGGTGGCAGAAGTGAAGTTTGTTTCGACCTCTTTCCCTGTTTGTTTACTTTTTCCCTTCCATTTCTCTTTTCGACGGCTGAGCCGAACGGCCAATCAGAGTGATTTGGGCTCCAGGGCTGCTGCCGCTGAGTCAACAGGGTGAATTGGTGTAGGAAAAGCAGATGAGGGCCAACTGTGCGGGACACACTGCGGCGACAGGCGATCGCTGTCTCTGATGGTTTGGTGTGTCACGGCCTTTATTGTGGCATACCACCACAAATAAATGAATGTGTGTGAAATCCCAAGTTAACGTTACCAGCTGCTGATATCATGGATATGATGCAGTTGGATTGATTCTGCTGTTATTTTGAAATTCATCACACTGTTGAAGTGTTGGAGGCACTGAACCTGAAGTTAATCTGATACATTTTGATTAGATGCATCGGCATCTCTGTCATATCTATAACAACAAATATATACCGTTGCTGCTAGTATTATAGCAACTTTTTGTCTAATTAAAAAGTAATGACAATTGAAAAAAAGATCTATTGTGAGCTCCAGTCCAAAAATGAGTAATGGTACTGACCTTCAAAACTGTAGGTTGGTTGATTTCTAGACAGAGCTGATTGTCTCTCAGGAGACCTTGAGCTATATTTACTTTGTGGAAAACCTTTTGGAAAATGTAGTTTTCGAGACAGTTCTTTGCGAGACAGTGAACAGAGGCACACTAAGTCATAGTGACCTTGAATAGAGACCGTGGCCCTCCATTTTGGAGTGCGGCACTCCTCCACTTCTGTGCGTTATCTCCTCCTCTCATTTATGATGTGTTTTTGTTCTTCAAGTGTGTTAATATCTAGACATGGCTCATAGGGTGTAGGATGGTTCTGGGCCTGTGAACTTTGTCAGTCAGTGAATGGAGGAGGGGGGAGGGTGTGAGGGAAAGAGAGGAGGGAGGATGAAAAAGATAGATGGAAAAGTGGTATAAGAGTGAGTGAAGAAGAGAAGAGGTGGAGGAGAAGGAAAGGGAAGAGGAGGATAATGAAGTGGAATGTAAGGGGTGGGGCACCTCTGGTATGTCAGCCCTGCACTTTTTTGTGTGTGTGTGTGTGTGTGTGTGTGTGTGTGTGTGTGTGTGTGTGTGTGTGTGTGTGTGTGTGTGTGTGTGTCTAAACACCCTGCCATGAGTCAGTGAGTCAGACATGCGCAGCTGCTTCAGCTCTCAATCACACACCCGCAAACTGCTTTGAAACTAACTCTGTTGCTCTCTTTGACTCTCTGTTTCTGTGTCTCTCTGACACTGATTCGCCATTTTCCTCGAAGCTCCACAAGCAGCTGCAGTGAACGCAGAAACTCAAGAAATGGATGGTTAAAAGTCACAAACAAGAAGTCTTTTATTAATGCCTCATAATACAATCTGTTGGGTTTTTTTTTTGCATTTCACACACATAGGCCAGAAAAACACATGCATTATAAACATGCATTAGTGGAGAGATGTCAGAGCGAGGAGGTTGCCATATAGTCAACACTCCACGCAATTTGGGGATCTGTGCCATGCTCAAGCTATCAGTCCACACTCTGTACCATGGTTCGCACAGTACTTGAACTGGCTACCCTCCTGTTCCCAAGCACAGTGAACTGAAAAAACTGGCTCTTGTTGGCATTTAAATGATCCTACTTCTGAAAATGCAGTTCTCATTTCTGTCTAGTTTTACACACAGATCGCACTATAGGGCCACAACGAAGTCCCTTCTTTATACCGGCCCTGCGCTTTTACAATGACCCAAACTACTGCGGCATCTTTCCGCTCCAGTGTGTGATTACACACTACATCATGGCATCCTGCAATCAAAGGAGGCATGACAAACGTGATGTTAATCACACAAACGCCTGCCTCTAGTGCAACATAAACATATGCGTAAGCAGCGCTTTTTAAACAATAACAAAGGCATAACATGTCAATCACAGTCAATCAGTCTACTGCATATTTTTTCCAGTTTGCGGACATTTACGGCCGCCGTTCTTCTTCTTTGTACTAGCCGTTACGCTAATGGCTGCTCTCTCCTGTGGTGGTCGCACACGTAAACACGTTGTCAAAACAGCACAGTCGAGCTGCCCATGGTCACGTCTTTACGTTACGACACCATGGTCAATGCTCTTGTATGTCCAGTCCGTACTCAAAGATCCCAGATTTAATAAACGGCAAAAACTCATCGAGCATCCTAAGTTTGTGCAAAAGGAAAAAAAGTATTGCCTGATATTTATCAGAGAAGAAGTGACAGATAGAGCATTTATGAAGAACGTCGATATCCTGGACATTTGTGTGTCCTGCAGGCCATCGATGGACATGAAAAGAAATAAAGACATGTAAGACATTAAAGACAATTAGAGACTTGTCACTGGAAATTGATGAGATTTTCATCACTTGTGGTACCTTACATTTAATTAAACAGGTCAGTGCCCTCTGGTGGACCATTAACCATAAACGTCACTGTTTGTAAACTAGCGTAAACATATGATAGGCATTGCTGTCCTGCAGTTAATTCCTTCTTCTTATCGGCTGACCTGTATACAGTTTTTGATGTATTTGCAATAAGATAGTAGTTGGCTTTTATCCTGGCTAATTTATTATTAAGGCTTTAATATCAAGATAACTTTTGCCAAGATAGTTTTAGCAAAAATTTTCATGTACATACAATTCGCATGTAATGGAGTTTGTAGATGCCGCTCTTTGTTTTGCCTGTTGAGCCAGGCTGACTGTCGCGGTAATGCTAACTACTAAGTTTTAGCAGTTATTTAATTTAGTGTGGTGGATGTTTAGCAGCTCATACAGAGCATTTCCACTGGATCTGGCAGTACACTGCTCTTCAATGCTGTGTATTCATTTCCAGTTGAGAGCAGAAGAAGCAGTTGCACAGTGCATGGAGGGAGTCTTGTGTTGAGCAATGAGGAGGGGTTGCAGTGCATTCACCGGTCTTTATTTGCATAAAGTAGACGAGATTCATCTTAATGCAAACGAGTCAGTGCGTCGCAGTGCGGCTGGCTCACGCATCTTGGACCAAGCTGTAAGACTAGCCGATTTAGTTCTGAAAGGAGACAAGATTCAGCAGTGGTATTACCTATCCCTTGCCTCAACGGTTTCAGAAATTTGGTGGATTGTTTAAATGCAAAAATTGAAAGTTTATAAGCAGGCTGCCATGTTGTTTTCCGGTTTGATGATTCAATGAGTAGTTCAACATTTTGGGGAATATGCATGTTTAGTGTCTTGCCTAGAGTTAGATGAGAAGGTTCGTATCATTGTCATATCTGCAGCCAGCAGATGGTTAGCTTAGCTTAGCATAAAAACTGGAAGCAGGTGGAAACAACAAGCCGTGCCCTATTGAAAGATACGTCTACCAGCACCTCATTAATGAACAAATCTACCTTTTCAGACAATTCAGTTTAACTTCAAACATTATAGGCAAATTTGTAAATCCATTTGTAAATAGTCATGCCAGGTCAACATCTGGTTTGTGACCATTTTAATGGAAAATGACCCGCTGTAAACAACAATGCCATAAAAGCTGTCTTTCCAGCACAGATGTTGAGGTACTTTTGTTGTTAACAGGGTAAAGAAATTAAGTTTTGAATGTTTTTTTTATCTACTAACATCAGTAAATGTGATTATGTAGAGCCAGTGAACCAACAGGTCTGCATCATTTATGAGCCAGTTTTTAAAGTCTCAAGTAATGAAGAGTTTCTAGCTCAAAGGCACCTCAGCAGTAGTTTGAATACACGGAGGAAAGAAAGTTACTAATTCCCCTCCCACCTCCTCCAGACCAATCTCTCACCTACTCATCTGCTTCCTCCTCCTCCTCCTCATCTTCCTCCTCTTCCTTTCTGCCCCCCAGCACACACCCCTCCCTCCCTCCCTTCCTCCTCCTCTTCTTCGTCTCCCCCATCCCATTCTTTGTCATCTCTCTGGGTGAATTCCCAGCTGACTCTGTTTGTCATGGCAACCAACCAGTCGTGGTGACTGGGTCTGCAGCTCACACTTCCTGTGTGTGTGGTTGTATGTGTGTGTGTGAGGAGACGCATGCGCAGTGTGAGTGTATGTGTGTGTAGACAGCAACTGGCTGCATGAGCCTGTCAGCCTGGATTAGAGTCAAACACACTGCAGCGATTCCTGTTCTCTTTCTTTCTTTCTTTCTTTCCATTTTTCTTTCTTTCTCTCTGCTGCCTTTCTTTCTTTCTCTTAGCACCAATAATGACACAATCAGATCAGTTTGATTTGCTAGAGAGATCTGTTAAGCTATTGGAATATTTTTGCATAAAAAATGCATGGTTGCGCTCTCTCTCTTTTTGCTCCCGCTGTACGTCTCTCGCGGGTCGAACACGCGTGCTGTCTGAAAGTGGTTTAAGTAACTCAATGTGCTATTCTAATATTGCAGGAGGAGGGAGGGTGGAGGGGGGCTGGGCTAAAAATCTGGCCTATGATCCTGTGGTACAGCAGGGAACGCTGCTGTTACATAACTCGTATGTGTGTGTGTTAGTGTGTGTTTGAGTGTGCTGGGCTACAGTATGCAGCGGTGAGGCTCCCTTTGCAGCTGCTTTTGGTTTCAATGTATGTTTTTTAAAATCCCCTGTTGCAGTAAGCTTGTTGTGTTTAAGCAGCTTTTTGAATCACCACGGTTAAGCTGCTGCATTTGAGTCTGCAAACTTCACTGAAGAATATATCAGTGTTTCAGTCAGGCAAGAGGTGGTATGATAATGGCAATCTAATGCAGAGATCTGGCAGTGTATTGGATTTAAATCAAAATGCAAATGGCTAGATGGGAATTTTTTCGGAATATCAAAATTGTTTGAGGCTTATTCAAGGCAGTGAAAATAAGAATGTAAAACTTCACCAATATAGAAATGATGCAATAACAAAGAAGCAGCACAGAAGAGATTTTGGTCAAGAAAGTGGTTTAAATTGTATGCAGAAAGGCATGTACAAGTCCATTAGGGGAAAGCCTTTTATTTAAATCGTGTTTAGTTATTTACTGTTATTAGTTATTTAATAACTTATTCATCAGGCATGGATTTGAATTTTAAGAAAACTTTCACCAAGCATTTTTTTAAAAAACATAGAGGGGTTACATTTAACCCATTAAAGTGGAGTGCTACAATTTCAAGTCACTGGAAGGTCATGTAATTGTTAGTGAAAGGGCCAAAAAAGGACTACATCGATCATTTTGGATGATGTTAGACCTTAAATTATGAGCTTGTAAATTGATTAGTTAATCAAGAAAAAATTAAATGGTTATAACAGGGTTTCCCAAACTCTGTCCATTTGTACCATTCTGTGTCCCCTCACTAAATTCTCGGTTTTTCTGCAGAGCTAGTCATGAGTTCTTTTTTTCCTCAGCTACAGTTTGTGACTCGCAGGGTAGATGATCTGTCGATGCATTCAAAGCTGAACTGATCAGATCAGATTGATGGATGAGGGGAGAAGCTGCTACAAGTGAAGACAAACTTTAAAACTAAGCAGAATGAATGGTTAAGTTTCACTTTAAATGTTCCTGACATTCCATAGCTCCATCTGTCCCCAGAGTACACTCTGAACTTCGAAAGTGTGAATCAATGGATAACTAAACTGTTCACATATTAAAGCAGCGCTCCTAATGAACGGTCCGGCTCAAAAAACAGAAGATGTGTTTGTGGTCGCAGATGTAAATGAATGTGTGGGAAACCCCAAATTACTCTGATGATTCATTAGTTTGAGCCATTTTCATGCAAAAAATGACAATTTTGCTCAGCTCAAATTGTGACAGACATTTTTTACTTATATCTGACATTTTATGACAAAATGATGAATCGAGAAAATAAGCATGTAAGAATAATCAGTTTCAGCCCCAGATGACATGCTTATTGAGCTGCTATGTTACTGACTTATAAGCTGGGCAACATATAAACGCCTTTCCCTTGTTTGTCTGGTTTTGTGTTTTCCAGATATATGTTTGGTAAAGGTGCGAAGCGGAAGCTGGACGAGGATGAAGAGGGGCTGGAAGGCAAAACGCTGGAGGCGTCGGTGGCGGGAGGGGTACTAGGCCTCGGTCCAGAGGGCCTGTCCAAGGTGTCGTACACCCTGCAGCGGCAGACCATCTTCAACATTTCCCTGATGAAGCTGTACAGCCAGAGGCCGCTCGGCGAGCCCAGCCTGGAGCGCCGCGTCCTCATCAACAACATGCTGCGACGCATCCAGGATGAACTCAAGCAGGAGGGCTCCCTGCGGCCACTGCTCCTGCCGCCCTCGCCGCCGCCCGACGACCCCATGGACGAGGGTTTCCGTGAGGCACCGCCCTCCTTTGGTGTTTTGTCAGCGACGGCAGCTCAGCCCTCTGCGTTGCTGATGCCGGTGATTGTTCCGCCGCCTTCGCCCCATCCGATGGTGCCTCCAAACTGCCAGGCATCCCAGGCCTGCCTCAGCCGTGCGGAGGCCTGCCCCGCCCCTCTGGAAACCTGCCTCACTCCAGCCTCTTTACTGGAGGAGGATGGTGGTGATTCAGCCTTTTGTGCTCCATCTCCACCCACTCCTCCTCTGTCGCCTCCCCTGGCGCAGCCTCCTCCGTTACCTTCGGCACTTCTGAGCCAGGCGCCCCCCAGGGTCCCTGTGCCCGCCTCGTCCACTGACGGTTTCCCCTCCGCTCTGAGTGACATGGAGTTGGGTCCCCCCACAGCCATAACAAGGACAGCAGCAGCTAATACTACGACCGTGACTACCTCCCCGGCTCCCATGCCACTCACCCCACCCTCCCACTTAGCACCCCTCTCCCCAGCACCCACGGGGCCACCAAGTGACTGCAGGACCACGAGTGCTAAACCAGAGGCAGCTGGCGCCTTGCTAGCAGAAGCCCGCTGTGCCGAGCTGCGGCCGATGGACACTCTGCCCACACTGCCCCCTGGTGGCCTCGCAGACATTTCCTCTTCTTCTTCCTCCTCCTCGCCCTCGGGGTTTCTCTCAGACTTGGCGCTGGACGATGTCCTGTTCGCCGACATCGACACGTCCATGTATGACTTTGATCCCTGTACGACAGCGGGGGCCGTGGGTGTAACGGCAGGCGCCGGCCTCACCAAACTGTCGCCGGTGGTGACGGCGGACGACCTCCTCAAATCGCTGGCGTCGCCGTACAGTGGCCCCGCCCCCCAGGTTTCAGCCAATCAGCCTTTCAAAATTGATCTGACAGAACTGGACCACATTATGGAGGTGTTGGTGGGGTCGTGACTCATGGACGCCTCCACCTCAGAAACACACAGACAGTTCAATACGGAGAACAGACTGGAATAAACTTTTGGGATCGATTGGGGGTGTTCCTGGTTGTTTTATGTTTTTTTTAATTTTTATCTCTCTTCAAAGGTCGGTAATTGTAAACATCGATAGTGATGTCAATTAGTACTACTATGACAACTACTACTACACAACACTGTGCATGCACTGTGCTCGCCTTTCCAAATGTGGAAATGAAGTAACCGGGAAACAAAGACACACATATGTTTGTATTTCTATACTTGTGAGGACCTCCATTGACTCCATTCATTCCCTAATCCTAATTTAAACCCAGTTTTAATCTCTAACCTGAACCTAAGCCTTAACCCTAAAATGTAACTGTAAATAGCAAAAATGAGGAACGGCAAATTGTCCTCATTCTGGAGGATGTTTGCCGTCGTTCTATCCTTGTGAGGACACTTACTCCTCACAAGTATCGTAATACACACAGACATGACACACACACAAACACACTGAATTCATGGCTTTTAGCAGACGAGTGCCTTTCAAAATGACCACTTCTTCAATTCCTGTTTTTACAGTATTTGTCCTTTTTTCTCTGTTTCACTTTAACAGCCTAGAGAGGTCACTCCTCTGTGTTTTTTTTTTTTAATTTATTGTATTATTTTAAAACTATTATTAAGTAAGGTAATTTCTCATGATCAAATAATAATTATTTAATCTTTATCTTATTACAGATAGGATGTTTTATTTGTAAAGCAAGCATAAAAAGGTTTTACGAGGAATACATTGTTTTATCAGTGTGCTACATGACATATTAGCTTGGCTATATAATTACTCTTTGTGAATAGCTCTAAAAGACATCGCCTGGGTTGTTTGTTGAACTCTTTTGGTAGAAGGAAATGTCTGTTCTTTTACACATCATGTCTATGAATTTAGTTCTTTTTTTTGTTCCCTTCCTTATTGGCAGGCACGTATAACTGTGCTGGATGCTGTTTTACATGAGCTCAAACTATGGATGAGATATCATGCTTCAGTCACAGCAGAATTCAAATGAGCTACGCCCACAGGAAAGCTTGATGTGTTTACATTGGAAGCGGCAGCTGCGCCACCACCAACTCTCGCCTCCCAGATGGTTGTAGATGATCTGAAAAGTCAAACCTCGGCAGAGACTTTAAGCTCTTAAATTTGGCTTTATAGGACACAAAACAAAAACAACTCTCACAGATTGCAAGAGTAGTCATTGTGGTACCAATATGACTCCAATAGAATTTCTCCGAATCACACAAAGCAAATTGAATATTTCAGTAGAAATGCCTTATTTTCGGTTTGGCTCCTACAGAGTTAGCAACATGAGTGACAGAGAAATTACAGCACAGCGTACAGTATTACACACACGCATCGTATTCGCAGAGTTTGTTTACTTGTGTTTAGAATACATACGATGGATACCAGGAGGGCTAAATCTGGCTGGCGAATCATTTGAATGTGGATTTCCACTTAAGTAGGGAACCCAAACCACAATGTCAACCTGATACTGCAACCATGCAAAAGACTCTGCTGTTTCAAAACACTACCCCCGCTGCACAGGCCACTATGCATGAGTTCTGGCATAAGTAGACAAAATGGGAAGGCTCAGTGCACCATCTAAGATGTGGGTCACAGGAGGATTCCTAAGGTCTACAGCAAACCACACAGAGTTTTAAATAGAGTAGAAATGCTCAGTTTATTAGTCAGATGTTGTGTCCACATTTAGAAATGTTTACACAAATTTCCCTTTATAATTTTTTATGTAATAATTTCATTTTATGTTTGATCACTTAGTAGTCAAAATTTAACTTACAGTTCACAGATTTGGCTTTAAACAATGGTATTCCATGTAAAAAGGGATACAAATGACATGTTAGAGCTATTTGGAGTTGAGGCAAAAGGCTGAAAGTGACTGACACGCGTGCCCCTATCTACTTTCTCAGCCACACAACAAGCTTTTGCAATTGATTTTTAGTATACATCACACATTTAGCCATAATTTGCACATAGCCTATTCTCATTAGACTAACATGTTGGCAAAAGGACAGCTGTAATTTGATAGGTATATAAGCCCCAATAGTGGACACTGGCAGAAGCAATTAACAAACCTTTTATGTACAGTAGAAGCAAACCAGAACCACAAGATAGAATAGTGTTCAAAGTGCAGACACATGGTTTTTTATTACAAGTTGATACAACAAAAAACAAAGTTATAGAATGCCTTTTCTTGCTGCAATATTCAGAAAAACAGAAGCAGTGAGTCAGCAAAAGTGCAACTCACTCACCTTGCCTCTCGACAGTGCAATGAGATTTTAACTAATAGGCTCAGACATTAAAGGAAAAATCCACTCTGGGATACTTTTACACATCGCCAGTCTTTAATGTACGATGCATTTCAGGACTTGCTGTGTGGTGAAGTGTTGTAATTGTCTTGAGGCTACTTTTAGTGAAATTGGATTCTGCCTCCACCTCACTCTGTAAGATTGTTAAATATCAATGCAATGGTGGCTTTCTGAAGTCCCCAGTTTCATGTTTAAAGCTGCATTCATCATGTTTTGCCACTTGTGGGCAACAGAATGAGCTCAAAACATAACATATGACACACTATTACCAAGTCTGTTCAGTTTTACGAGGGCTGTGACTGGGATTGTTGCGGCCTGAATGCCTGATTTCATGGCAGCTTTTTAGGCCTTTTTTTTCCAATAAATTTGCAAGTGAAAATTGTAAAAAAATATAGTTGAAATGCTCAGAATCAGTCTATTTTTATGAGTATTCAGTGTTTCCCACAGAGTTACAATCTAAAGCAAAGCAAGTAGGGGCTGAGCATATCAATATGCTGCACGTAACTTTGCAATGACATTAGAATTCATCTGTTTTGTAATAAGTGGAATCGTTTGCAAAGTTGTGCAGAATTTGCAAAATTGTGATATCTTGAAGAGGGCTGATAACCCTGTGAAGTTGCTTTGGCAAGTCAGTTGGCTAAATATTGCCTAATTACAATATTGCACATAAGCATTCACTTGGAGTTGCACCTCTGTCCATCTGATAAATTCGAGTCCCGTGTTCACTCTTTCTCGCAGACTGTTATGGTCTCTGCCAGGGAAATAAGGGAAAAAGGGAAATATTTGCCTCCTTAGCTGCTAACATGCTCAAATATGTTCACCAGCTAGCCGCTAGCTTTGTCTGCAGTTTGTTGCTTGAAAATTTTTTTCACAAAAAACTATAGCCTGCTTCAAGTGACAGAAGTTTAAAGAGAAAGAGTTATGGGCCAGAAAACCAAAACAATTAGCTAAAAGAAGCTAAAATGCTCCAAAGAACTGGAAAAAAATTGTGATAATTGACAGTGAGTTCAAAACTGCAAACAATCCCTTACCAATTATGCATTATCATTTGATCCAATAATAAAATAAAGTATTGATGAGTGCAGCTTTAATATTGACATTTTAGATCACTTTTGATAATTCTTCAACTATCATTTAGATGATAACTGTAACATATCATCTACATTTTTCCAACTATTCACAGCAATATAAGAAAAAAAAGACAACAGAAAATGCACATCACCAACTGGGTGGATTTTTCCTTCAAAAGTCGTTAAGTAACAAGTAACACAAGAAACCCTTAACACTTCTGTGTCTGCCAACACAGCCTTGCTACGGTGTAAAACGGTATGTTAATGGTATTTCTAGCAGCTGGTGGGACGCAGTAGTTGTTAATGGGACAGAATGTGTTATGCAGTCTGACTCATCTTACTGTGTTAGCTGACAGCAGTGAGGTCTGGGTGGTGTTAAAATTTGTTCCAGTGGAAGATGATTAGTTTCCTAGTGTGCTTTTGACCTCAGCTCGTATGTAAATGAACAGCTTTTGAACTGAATTCAAAGCGGAGTGTGAGGTGAGCAGACAGCAGCACCAACTAAAACTGTTTGTAGACGACCGTGTCTTGTTTCTTTCACTATGTTTGAATTTTGGAGTGCTTGTTTTTCTTTGTTTTTTTGTCAATGAAGTTATTTATTCATATTGTTTTTCTTTTCTGTGTAAATATATTTATTTTTGATGTGAAGTGAACATTTGGATTGTAAATGTGTGTACAGAATGTGTGGTAGGAATGTACTTCAGATAGGAATGTATCTGAGCGTGGAATTATGGGTGGAAGCCATTTTTTATACACATAGGTAGTTATATTATCTTGTTTATGTTTGTTTGTTGCTTTGATCTTTTTTTTTTTGTGGGGTGGCGGCCACAACTTTTTACATCTTTTGTACTTTCTTTTTTTTGTCCATCATTTTCCAGTTGAAGGCGAACAGTTCATGCAGCAATACTCAAAAACCCGTCTCCAACCTTCAGATGTCAAGACTCCAAAGCCTGTCATAGACGCTTCAATGCCAAAAGTAATGTACATAGTATGAACAACATTCGAGCTCCTGAGACTTTTTTGATCAGTGTTTGTTACCGAATCTGTTTTAAGCGCTGTCCGAGCATGCGGCGGTTCCAGTCACCGATAGACTGACCGCAGTTGAGGCTGATTTCCTCTACGAAGGCTGTATTTTACACAGACCTCAGAGCTGTGCCTTTTTCTATGCAATAGAACACAAACACAGAGAGAGAAACTATCAGCTGATCACTGTATTGGGATCCAAATGAGGACTGTAGATATTAATTATATATATGTACGTATATATGTATGTATGTGTATATATACATATACGTATATATATAGTATATGAGATAAATGGACAGCTGTCTATGAATTAAAACAGTCTTACTTTTGTAGTTTTATATATATATATAAATATATATATACAATAAACTATAAAAAGAGCAGATGTGTTTTGTCTCCTTACTTTCTATAATTGTGTACTGTCTTGTTTTTTATATGCTTACACATAACAGTGCACTTCATATTTATATAAGTAGCTGATGTTTTACCAACTTGTAAAAAATGATTTGTCTAACAAAATATTCCAAACTGAATGTCCACTTACTACCTTTTTTACTGGAAAACCTTCCTTTTCATGCCCAAACTTTAAAAAGCTTTCCTGATACTGCTTATGTTTAATACTTTTGGATGGGTTTATTGAAGCTTGTCTTTGGCCTTGAATGGTGCACTGTTAAATCCAGCGTGGAAAAAAAGGAGGAGAGGTAAAACCAAGCTAGGGCGGTATGTAATATTTCATACTTTCATTCCTTCCTGAAATTTTATCATGGTATGCCGTATATGGCAGTATACATGTGCAGCACTAACATGCTAGTCCTAAGAAAAGTAATATTATCACACTTATTTTCCTAATTAGACAGAGAAATATAACTGTACACCTCTTGAATTCAGCTTTCTCAAGGCTCTTCTGCCTCACTAACTCATTAAACACATTTCATTCAAACTCAACACAAACAAAATCAAGACAAACCATCTTGGTTACTCTTGGTTAGTTATCTAGTTAGTAAGTCCACTGTTCTGACAACTACCAGCTCTGGTTTGATCAAAATAAATACTTAATTCATCAGATTAGATGTAAAAAAAAACCAAAAAAAACCCAAACATGCCATTTTTCCCTATGACTTCTCTCCACCAGCTGTTTACAGTCCTGCAACTTGTCCCTCCAACACTAGAAAGAAGAGCTCCTGTATTTATGACGGTATTAAAAAAACATACCTTTGGGATTTCTAAATACCCCTGTATACTGTAATACAGTGATACTGCCTGAGCCTAGGTAATACAACCACTGAAGTGGTGCTGTGTCACAGTTCACATGAGGAAAAATGGTGGATGATTATTATAGTTAAGTCCTGAGCGAGATGGTTTAGTCTCGACCATTAAAACAGCAGTCTGGTAAAAACTTGTCTGTAATTATGCTCCCATGATAAAAGGTATTTTTATTCAGTACTGCATATACCTGCTAAGGAAGCCTGTGTGATTTGGCTGTACGCTTTGGATACATCAAGCAAATGAGCCATGTTGAGAATTTTAAGGTGATGATAAAAATAATGACCATATAATGTATAGCTACATTGTGGTGTGAAGCAACCCTTTCAAGAGGTGCAATTAACAATATTGTTTTTTTTAATCCTTTGAAACCTGGGCAAATTAGCTTAATTTCTTTCAAAAACATGAGAAGAAAGGAATGAGCTACTTAAGAGGAAAGGAAAATTAGCACAAAAAGGAAACAAAGAAACAAGCAAGAAAAAAAAGGAAAACAAAAATAAAAAAAGAAACAAAAGCAAGGAAATTACCATGAAAAAAAAACTTAAAAAATAATTCTGTAAGATAATTTTGAATATATAATCATGGCAATTATATATATATTTTTTCAATTATAAAGCCTTTTTCTAAAGCTACTAACTTCTTGAAACGTGAAATTTTTGCCAAGTTGCTCATTGTCTTTCTCCTCATGCTTTTGAAAGAAATCAGACCAATTTGCTCAGGTTTCAAAGGTTTAAATACTGACAGGTATCTAAAATTAGCACCAGAAAAGTAATTTTGCCCTGTGTTTAAAAGGGTTAAACTTGGTGCAGTGGTACATCCAGGTTAAAATGAGGAAATTGATTGACAGACCAAAACAACAGATCTTTTTTTTTTTTGTTTTGTAGTTTAATTTATTTCATAAAATTCTAGAGTATAAAAGATTCTTACCTTCTGAAAATCAGTTAATTCATGTGATTGGCGTAACTTATTTCCCATTTTTGTGCAGGATGCTTTTCAGAACACTTGTGGAGGCATGTCATCTTCCAAATGGCTTCACATTGTGATCCATTGCTGTCACTCACCTGCAAATCACCTCAGTCAGGATGGGTGACGCCCACTGCCAAGTCTATAAAGTGTTTGCTTGATTTCTGTCCCCTCTTTGGCTCCCTGATGGAGAACCTAGAATCGAAACAGGTCTGTGTTCTGATGCAGGCAGCCGTGTTTTGAATAAAGACTTTAGACCGCTTTATTCAAGTGCATTTGTTGCTGCTTCACGCACGAGTGCCTTAAGTTTGTTTTTTCCTTTCATGTCATAACCCTTTTCTTCAAGAGCACCTGCGTTATTTCCAGAGTTACACAGGATGAAGACAGGCTGAGAGCACACCACTACCTTGTTCTCACAAAAAGATTTACTTTGTGTTTGGTCTGAATGCACCTAAAGGCATATTCCTTTAAAACCAGAGCAAATTGGTTTGATTTCTTGCAAAAACATGGGAAGAAGGTGATCAGCAATGGCACATGGCCAGAAAAATGGCAAGAAATTAGAAAAAAAAGTTAACAGAAAATTATATGAAAAAAAACACAGATAAAATAAAAGAAGCAAATGACCCAAAAAAGTGCAGAAAATTTAAAAAAAAAAATGTATATATTTTTTTCTGAACATAATTTTAAACATAATTATTAACATAGACTGTTGTTTATAGTATTTTTTATTATTAAATTTTTATTATTAATTTAATTTTGTAGCAATTGTAATCCCTTTTTAAAAACAGGTTTTAGACCATATTCTTGTCACCTTTGACTCATTTCTTGCAATTTGTGGGGTATTTCTTGCCAATTTTGTGCATTTTTTCCCCATGTTTTTGAAAGAAATCAAATTTGCTGTTGTTGTTTAAAGGGTTAAACAGCTTGTGAGAGGCACCTGAAGGCAGCACAAGAAACTGACCACTCTTTAAAACCAGATTTTATGTAACATAAATAACACTTTAAAATCAGGTTTTTAAGGGTTACGAATGTTCACTGACTTTGCTCTTCAGAGTTTTCGAAGCGGGCTTAATGGTACTAAATGACCTGGTTTCCATTTTCAAGTTTCCCTGGACTCACTGCATGTTCTGTCTTTTTGTGTTATGTTTTCTTATGGGGACGGACTTTATTGCTTAACATCTAACTGACCACTCCTCATAAAACAAATGATAGATCCAACCACGGCGCAGCACATGTAGACCTAAGCAGATAATGCAACAGTGGCCTCGTGCTGTCGCATCTTCACAAACTGTAGATGGACCGCACTGCAACTTTTATTGGTTATATTACATTAAAATGTCAAAAACGAGTTCTTTTAAAGTGACTACACTGGATTTAACTGAGGTCATGACTCCGAGTGTCCCAATGTGACCCAAATTAAACTAGACAGCAAAAGGAAAGCCATTTCATAATTTTGATTTGATTTCTCAAATTCTATTCATCCAGATAAATGTTAAATTCTGTTGTCTATAAATGCATTTCCCTTCATCCACAAGCAGTCTACCCTGATGTACTCTCCACACCAAACATACATTACAGGAGGGATTGTTGTCTTTAATTTGATCCTGCAGCTTCAAAATGACTCAACTTCACTGGAAACATATAAAATCTGACTCTATTTATTTTAATGATTGTTTTGAGAAAGATAAGTGACTCTTTACGGAGAGTATTTTTACATTAAATCGTTGTTTAATGTTTCACAGCTGTAGAATCCAGTAGCAAACAAATATTTTTGCAGAGCTGCATCCTGTCACACACACGAGGATCACTATGACTGGATCACATTTGGTGCCAGCTTGCTGCACTGACTGCTCCTGGATGTCGTCTGTCTCTGGGTCACAGCTCAGTCGTCTCCGTTCTAAAGCTCAGCCTGACTCTTTCTCAGTTTTTGTTTTTTCCCTCCAGTTTGCAGCGGCTCAGTGCCAACATTTGCCACTGTTAAACAGCCATGACTCCTGATCCGCAGGCTGCCGGTTATTTCCAGCATTCAGGCCACACAGCTGTGAGGGGAAGGGGGACAATCTGTCTCTATTGGTGGAAGGAGGGAAAGTTTAGCTCAACTTAGCAACAGCAGAGCTAAGGTCACTGAGGACAGCAGGGACGACACAGAGCCACAGAGGGCTGCTCCTCTCTCTGTCCGTCCTCTGTCTGTCCTCTGTCTGTCTGTCCTCTGTCTGTCTGTCTTCTGCACGCTGATCCTCATCTTATTGCATTAACGTGGCTTTTATGGCATGGATTTTTAAAGCATGGCAATTAATTTTATCAACCGTCATTAACCCCCCCAAAAAATCTTTACATGTCAGCATCTTACAAAATCCACATTATTTATATTTTTGTATGATTATAATATGATAGAAAATGTTTAACATATATGAAGCCCCAAAAACCAACAAAAGATAGTGAAAGATTATCAGTCAAACATATATTAGATATACAATATAATAATTTAATTCATAGTAATCATAATTTATAATAATGTATTAATATTTCAAATGTTTAAATAAACTGTATATAAAATAGATGTATACATAGTCAATATGTATTCTTTATTTATGTTAAATAGTTAAGGTACCAGAGTGCATAAAACAGCATCAAAAACAGAGTTTGTTTATAAAACAGAAGTGCCAGTGAAGGATCCCCTGCACCCTGACAGAGATCCTGGCCAAGCCCCTAATGTCCTAAAATCTTAGAAATGTCCTAAAATCCTAGAAATGTGCTAAAATCCTAGAAACATGTTAAAGTTCTAGAAAGATCTTAAAATCCTATAAATGTTCAGAAATCATATGGGCTGTTGCGACTGGCTTCTTCCTGGCCTCCTGTTATTTTGCAAAAGTGGCCCCCAAGCAAAGCAAGATGAGTGTCTCTGGTATATGGTTTATGGCTGGCTGTCAGATTTCTAATCAATGAAATATAATATTGACTGATAATATTGATTGATACTGATTATTTTATTTATTACTAATTATTTTTCTTCAGCCTGTCCTTCTCTGCTGTGTGTAGAAACAAAAGCTGTATTATAGTGCCATCTGCTGGTCAAACGCTAGAGGTGCAACGAGGATTTACATGAGTAAATGGGGACAAATCTAAATTCCTTCATGTGCAATAATGTATAAATGCTGACCTCAGAAAAGAAGAGTATCATTTTGAACTCAGTGCCTTCTAAAATAATAATTATTTCATGAAGTTATGCATCTTATGTGAACTGCCACCCCCCCAAAAAAAGACAGAAACAGAGAAAAATCGAGCAGCAGCAGCAGCGGCCTGTAGGAGGCAAAGAGCTGGCCATGGTGCTGACACTGACAGACAGCCCTCTGCTCTCCATCCATCTCCCAGTCTGTGGACCTGATGACCTAAAATGGATGAATAAGGGGTTAAATAACCCTTAAGATGTTCTGTTTTGCCTTCTTACACACAATTTTGCAGACAGTAGCTTATCCTGAAGATTTCCCTCCGTGCAGTCTGATTTTATAATCAGCCATGGCTGCTATACAGACCACTGCTTCAATAACTACAGCAGTCCAGCGGCACTAAAGAACGGGTCTGTGAAGGGGTCACACTTATCATCACATCTCATTATCAAACCATGGGAAAAAAATGGCGCGCTTACGAACAAAGAAAAGCAAGAGAGCAGATCAGTCCTTCGCTGTGTTCTATAGAATGTGAATCTTTGGTGTTTCTTGTCATTTTAATGCTTTGAAACGTGAACATTTTTTTAAACATGGGCAGAAGGCGACGAGCAACTTAACAAGACATGGACCAAAAATTAGAAAAAAAAAGTAAAAGTAAAAAAGTAAAAACACAAAGTAAAAAAGTGTTCTATTTTGGATAATGTTCTTGTCCCCTCTTCCTTTTTTCAATTTGTGGGACATTTCTTGCCAAGTTGGTCACTGCTTTTCATCCCAAAGTTTTCGAAAGAAATCAGACCAATTTTCTTCGGGATTCAAAGGATTAGTTTGAGATAGGACAGATGAGAGATAGAGAGAAGCCCGGGGGCCAGAATAGTGCAAATAGTGTTCAGGACGCTGTCTTCTTCCGCTGTTTTTGTCCTGGCCTTTATTCAGCAGAGGAAAGTGTGCCATTGCCAGAGACCCTGGCAATCTCCCCTGCTCTTGCATCATTTGCTCTCAGTATAAAGTGCCGGCTCCTGTGCGCATGTTCCACTTGCTTTCCGTGTCGTCGCTCCTTCTCCATTGGCTCTCCCTCCGCCGCGCTCAGCCTTCACTCCGGGACCAGCCTTCATACGGCACAGCTGCGTGCGCCAAACGTGTGTGTGTGCATCCAACCCACGCTGCTTTGATCCGGACTCCCCACGCTGCTCACAGACAAAAAAAAAAGATGGAGAAAAAGAGCGAGATCAACGGGCACGCCATGCCCAGCTCGGCCTCCACCGACCGGATCGTGGAGGAAAGCGCGCAAAAGGAAAGGAGCTTCAGGGAGAAGCTGATGGAGTTCCTGAGGAAGAACCTGCTGGTGATCATGACGGTGTCTGGGGTGCTGGTGGGCGTCGGGCTCGGGATGATGGTCCGCAACATGGATTTGACCAAGGCGCAGATGACCTACTTCGCCTTCCCGGGAGAGATGCTCCTCCGTATGCTGAAGATGATCATCCTGCCGCTGGTGGTCTGCAGCCTCGTGTCCGGCGCCGCCAGCTTGGACACGCGCTCCTTGGGCAAACTGGGGGGCATCGCGGTCGCATACTTTCTGGTGACCACGCTGATCGCCTCCGGGATCGGGGTGACCCTGGCTTTCATCATCAAACCTGGCGTGGGCGCGGGAGCCCTCAATACCAACAGTCTGGGACTGGAGAGCGTCAGCAGCAACAAGGAGACCGCGGACTCCTTCTTGGATCTGGCCAGGTAACCATGACAACGTTGTAACCATTTTCACCATGTGGACAGTTACACTGTGATATGTAGGCCACTGTTGAATATGAGGCAGGCTGGTGTGATGTTGCTGTAGTTCAGAGGGGAATAGTGGCACAGTGCCTGGGGCGCATGGGAACACTGGTAGTTACATACAGGAGCGGCTCGACGCACGAAGCCGTCCGAGGCGTGCGCGCTCACAGCATGCAGTGACACACATTTATTTAAACACCCAACTTTTTCTTTGTGACTTCACCTGTGTGTTATGCAGATGAGTGACATTATAGAGCAGGTCGGTGCAGCCTGCAGCGCACTGAGTGTGTGTGTTCAGTGAGGTCAGGTCTTCAGGTCTGGAACACTGAAGTTCTTGTCACAGTGTGTAGACTGTCATGTTGTAGTCCTCCCTTTAAACTGCTGGAAAAAGTTAACCATAAGTGTGTTGCAAAGTGGGACCAAGTCATAATTTTGCAAATCGCAAGTATGTGAAGTCATGCACACTCATACCAAGTCAAGTGCCAAGTCAAGACAGACAAGTCCAAAGTCCCAAATGTTGGGTTTCGAGCCCAAAAGATACGATACGATACCATATGGTACAATAAGACTATTGATCCCTCACCAAGAAAATTCATTGCATGGAAAAAAACACAAAAAATAAAGTAAAAATACTACTATTCTCAGTAAGAATAAAGACCAAATACACTTTTGTTTACTGTCCCACATACCAGTGTGACCTATGAGGACAGAAAGTACACACCAGATACATTTTTACCAAAGATGGTTTCTGTCACAGAAGGTAGTTCTCATCACCCTGATGTTTGTTCAAGTGATTGTATTTATGATGGGAAAAACTGCTGATCAAACCCTGTCCTCCCAGGGGACATGTCCCCCTCAATATTTAAGATGTGTATTTTCCCCCCTTAATAAAAACATGAAAGTAGCAGAGGACTTTTATTTTGACAAAATTAAAGACATTTACACCGTAAGTTGAAGAGGCAAATGGTACAAATTGGTACACAAAAATGTATCCAAATGCATGAAATTCAGTGCTTAATATTCATAATTTTCTGGCGGAGGATCCCCCAGCCCTTTGTTTCACGTGTCCCTTCCAGTGTTGAAACAAAACTCGAAACAAAACCATTGACTCCACATGAGGCTCAGTCAGCAATGAAAGTAACTAACAATTTCGAGGTACTTGCACCTGCTGTAATGCTACTCTAACTCAATTAAAAGATCTTAGAACTTCTCCACACCACTGAGTTCAGCCAAAAAGCAATGCTGAAGTGCCACTTAGTCATGCTTTTCATCATGCTATGTCTCCTGAGTGGAAAAGGGAAAGGAGGAATTGCATAGTGCACTCTTGCCAATGTCAAGATCTTGCAGACTCATTATTGCATAATTTGCTTGCCAATGTAAAGAATTTTGTCTGAGTCCAAGTGGCAGCACAACAAATTGAGTACGCCTCATCACTGTCATCTTGTTGATGTTGTTACTATGTACACAGCCAAGTTTTTATGACCAGAAAATACCAGCTACTGGCTACAAACAGGCTGCTGAGAGAGCTGTGCAGGAGGACTCCTAAAAACAAGTTCCCACAGTGTGAGGGAAAGCTGACAGCTGTTGAAAGAGTGGAGTGTATTTTGAGGAAGGCAAAGAGGTGGAGGGATAAACCCCGGCAGCACCGTGTAGTACAAACTCAACCCCGTCCACTGCTGTCAGCATTTCTCTCTTGTCACAATAGCAGGTGGACGGGCGGCTTTTAGTTCTCAGTCTTAACTCTGTAGAGTCAGACTTTATTTTTGAAGTGGTGACCGGTTGCTCAAAGCATTTCAGGCATCATCAGATTAGTCCATGATTTGAAAGCTGAACTCTTAATGCTGATGAATTTGGACTGAATAGGACAGTCTGGGGTCTTAAAATAGGACAAATGTCATCCACAGAGGTTACAAGTATCAGTGTTTCCACATAGATTTGTGCAAGGGAAGAAAGAGTTAAACTTTGGGAGAATCTGGGATTTTATTACTTCTTGGACCTGATCTTCAAGCCAAATATTGTCTTTATCAGTTGCTCGCTATCTCTGTGAGGGATTTATATGATTTCTCTGTCCACACACTCTTGTTTTATGGACAATCAGATTACTGATCTCACTTTGATCTTCTGTGAACTGGAAAAAATGCTTCCAAAGTCAAGTACGGTCACTCTTTTTACAGGTTGGCTCCTCAAACAATATTCCAAGCTAAATGCCACACTCTTCCCACAGCTCTGTCTTCGTGATCTCTCTCTCTCTCTCTCTCTTTCTCTCTCTCTCACACACACACACACACACACACACACACACACACACACACACAAACTCCGAAAAAAGATTTACATTCCTTAATAGATTCATACCAGACATTCAGTACGTTACTTCCCAGTAATGTAGAAGCAAACTGTGACTTTTTCTTTGCAGAAGTATTTTCATCCTTGGACTTAGGAAACACATGTTTTTCCTTTTTATAACTGCACAGTAAAAAACAACATTTCAACAACAAATGAAGGATCAAATTCAATATAATGAAGTTTTGGAAAAATGAAAAATTTCTGACTCGTATGTCTATGGAAGTGTAATGCATTCACTCGAGAAAAAAACATCTACTCCATGTGAGAATTATGACAAAAGTTATCATGGAAAAAAATCTGCTCTTGTTTTCTGAGTTTACAAAATAATAATCTTAATATTTCAGAAAAACAAGAATACTATCTCAATAATTCAGTATAATGGGAGAAGATTTTTTTCTCTGAATTTTATGGAGCCCCTGAAGTCACAAAAAGTGATTTTTTTTTTAATCTTGTGAGCACAAATTTAATTTTGTTGTGCACATAAGTTATTTTCTTGTGCAAGATAACTAACTTACAAAATTACAGGACAGGACAGGATTATTCAGATTTTTTTAAAGCACTTTTTGGGACATTAGGGACTCACAATTCTGAGATAATAATCTTGCTAATTCAGAAAAATGGGGCAATTTTTTTTCCCCATGAAAGCTTTTCCCAGAATTCTGAAATAATAATCCTGTTAATTTATTAGAACAGGGCACATATTTGTCCTCAGGTAAATGCAAAGCACTTCTGCATATTTCTGTGTGGAAAATGAATTTTGATTTGAAAACAAGCGTCCAGCTATTAGAGAAGAGAACTCCAGACAGAAACCCTTCTCAGCACATTAGCTGAATGACCCGCATCTACTGTCTTGAATTAAAAGGATCATGAGTGATGTTTGGCTTCAGTTAATTAGGAAATCAAGTTGTTATGCAACAGCTTTAAAAATCAGTCCACAGAGAGACGGCAGTGGGGTTCCGGGGAGGCTCTGTGGGAACAGCATGCCAGCTCTCAGCTCTGGTTTCCCAGAGTTAATCCAGATCCTCGCCTCGCTCATGTGACAGCAGGAAACCTGACCACCTTCACGGAGAGAAGAAGAGTGTGAAACCTTGTGTGGGTGCAAGAGTTTAACCAAACTATTGCATTTCTTAGCAGCATTATCAAACAAAGAAATAATCATAAGTGGCAGCATCATGGCTTCTTGCCAGTGTGGTCAATGGAGCTGACATATCGAACAGCTGAAGCAGCATTTGGCCCTGGACGGAGGGCAGAGTTGACAAGGGTCATGAGGTTATGGGCTGAATTGCTTGGCTGTGGTCTGGCCATGGGAATAGATGTGAGCAAAGTCTGTATCTCTTTGCACAATACAGTGTGACTACAGAGGATAACGTTACAACAAACACACTAATACACGGAAAAGGCCTGCTGGCTTCCAGTAATCCCTCAATGCTTATTTTACAGTAGTGAAAATAAACTCAGCATGGTGCCTCTACAGACAGACTGTCAAGGAAAAAGTTTTCATAGTGGATTTATAACAGTGACAAAACGGTGATTTACCAAACTTGACTGTCCAGTTATGGGATAAATGACAAACTTCAAAATGCTCACAAATGCTAAATAATTTTATTTTTCTTTTGGCCAACCACTTTGGTCCACCCTACAATATCTCAACAACTATGTTTTGCCATTAAATATTACACAGGCATTCATTTTCATCACAGACTTTGGTGATCTTCTGCCTTTTCTTCTAGCATCACCCTGAAGTTGACATTTTAGGATTTTAGTCAAATGTCTTGACAGCTATAGAGCTAGTTCAATCCAGTTGCCAAAAAAGTTGGCATTATGTGTTTCTGCAAACCACAGATACATCACTTTTGCACATTATCCTGTAGCACATACGTTGAGACTTGACATTTCAACAACGCTATGGTTAAGGTTGAGGCAAAAAAACCCCACTTGGTTATGGTTAGGGAAAGATCATAATGTGGTTTATAATACAGATTTTTAAGGGGCACGATTTATGCTAAAAAGCAGCTACATCTTCATAAATACAACCTGCTGACAGGTCGCTACAAAATACCCAAGTTCAGAGCTTAAAAAGCAGCTGGAAAAACCCTGAAAGAACACTACAAAACATCCACTGCAACCACATCAACAAGCTGCTACGAAACAGCATCGTTTTAAATACAAAAAATCGTTGAAAACACACTGATAGGTCGCTACCGAACACCAATGTTTAGAAACTAAAAAGCCGTTGGAAAATAACAGATGGTTTGTTACAAAACACCGATGTTTAGAGCCTAAAAAGCAGAAGGACACACCGACAGATTGCTATAAAACACCCACATTTGATGCATAAAAAGTCACTAAAAACACATACGGGTTGCTACAAAACCCATGTTTGGAGCTTAAAAAGCATGGAAACATAGCGATGTCTTGCTGTTTGCTGCTCTCAAACAGTGATGCCAATATCTCCTCTGGTGACGGGGCTGGTCTGCTGGCAAATGTTAGCCTGCTGACATGCTAAACTAAAATGGTAGCATGGCAAATATTAAACCTGCAAAGCATCACCATGTTAGAATGTCCTTGTGAGCATGTTTGTTTTTAGCTGAAGACACTGTCATGCCAAGTATGGTCTCTCAGATCTGCTAACATGACTGCAGACTATTGCATTATGTCAATATTATCTGCCCTCAATAGCGAGCAAATTGCTAAGCTCATCTCATGAGTTAAAATAACTACATTTATTTATTTATTTCACTGATTTGATTACATTTTAAACATTTTATTTTTGGCTTAAAGTAAATGCTGCTCCCCCAGTTGGCTCTGGGCAGCAGCTCATGCAATTCAAGTGAGGTAAACCAGTTGACTGGATGCTTTCCAGTTCAAACGCTGGCCTGACTGGAGGGATTTCAGTCATTCTTTAGTGAGGTGAGCCAGTTCATTGGCCTTTACTGCTCTAACCAGGGACAGTTTTTAGTTTAATAACACTTGCCATAAAATACTTCTTTAATGGCTTTTATTTGTATGTCATACAGAAGGGAAATTAAACTTTATACAACACAGTTCATTTAGCACTCACTCCACAGTCTCTGCAGATTTGGTGGAGTACTGCACTTGTCTGTTAGACAAAATTTTGTACGTCATGTGCATGGATAACACAGCATTTGCATGTTCAGGCAGGAAAATACCCATCTATTACAGAACTCTGTTTTGTTGTTGCTAATAAACATACACTACACATCCCCAAACTCTATTGGGGAGAGTAATTTTATAAAGTGAAGTACGTATTATGGTCCGTACTTGACTTTATAAAATTACACTTGTGTGAATTTCACAGGATGAGATTAAATGTCTTTAGCTGTTTTCATGAGTTGACAAGTACAAGCAAGACTTTGCTAACTGAAGACAGACTCATGAAGCTAAAGTATGGCTTATGAATGATTGGTTGTGTTGTCCACGGTTGTAAACACAATAATCAGGTCCAGATGAATGTTTCACCCATGTAATTTTCTTAATCTTGAACTTTGGTTAACCCTGATGTGCTTCATGCTCTGCCAACACTGTTTTTTTTCTAGCATCCTCTGTCATTCATTATAGAGAAGTATGTGAATATAAACTGTCTGTGGGTAGTGATAGACAGAGACATCAAATGTGCCCAAAACTCAATCTTCATGAGTCAAAGTTGCAACACTGCAATATATTATATTACAGTTTGTAATATGGTATAGAGCAAAGGATGGTAAAAAAAATGTCTCTTGAAAAAGAAATCTCAGCTTGACTCTCCAATAAAGGCATCGTTAAAGGGATACTTAACATGTTTCAACCAGCTTTGTATCAAAAATGTGTGTAGATGAACTGAGGTAAAGTTTCGCTGGCTCTTGGGCTGTTGTTACTGTAGTGTACTGTACTGGTCTGTACTGTACTGCATTTTCACTGATCTCGTGATTTGATTTGATTTGATTACAATTATCATGTCAACAATTCAATTCGATTTGATTCCATGATGCATGGCGATGCATTGCATCCTCAACTTTCTATATTAATGCACTTTTCATACTCTTTTT